>NC_056743.1:362292378-362354878 GCF_019279795.1 Protopterus annectens | reverse complement strand
TATCACACCCTAACTCACACCTGTACTATGATCATCCAAATGAACACACACAAACACACACACACACACACTCCTCTACACTACCTATCACACCCTAACTCACACCTGTACTATGATCATCCAAATGAACACACACACAAACACACACACACGCACACACACCCCTACACTACCTATCACTCCCTAACTCACATTTGTACTATGATCATCCAAATGAACACACACACACACACACCCCTACACTACCTATCACACCCTAACGCACACCTGTACTATGATCATCCAAATGAACACACACACACACTACCTATCTGCTAAACTCTCCAGTAATTATCAAATATGATCTCACTGATTGAAAGCAATAGGTGAATGTAAGCTTTTAGCTAAGTACATTACCACAGCTCGCACTAAGGATTTATGCAGCCAAGCAGTTCTTTGAATTGTTCGGCTGTGTAAATCACTTGTCACAGGCATTTCTGAGGAACATAAATATCATACAACTCTTCCCCAGAATGTCTCATTAGCATCTGTGGTAGGCCAGAGTGAAAGGGGAACAGATTTTCATGGTCTGCACCTCTTTGAGGTAAGCACTGCACTAGTACCATATAAAGAAATCGGAAATGGTTACCACTGGCAGTACATGAGACTTTCCACTGATGGGAACCTTTCTGAATCCTAGCTTATGTACTTTTAAAATGCCCCAACATGTGCTAACATTTATAAACATCTTCTGCTAGCACAGTTTTCATCTTTCTCGCACTATCAGTTTTGTTTGGCACAACAATGACCCCACCTTTATCTACAAATTTTACTTCTATATCTCAGTTTTTAATGAACATATCTAAGCTTTCCTTTCATTCACAGTCAAGTTTGAACCTGGTCATTTGAACGTATGTCTGTTTTTAGGAAAGGGTACGGAAACTATGAATTTTCATTGGTTTATGTCAGTGAGTAAGCAGCTATTAACAGCTATTGAAGACATCTGAACAAAGGGCATTGCACATTATTTAAATGTAAAAAAAAAAAAAACATTTTATTAAATTTTTATTGTTCCTGATTTTACATTCCAGTTATACCTTACAAATACTGCACAAAAACTGAAGAGACCTATCATTAAGGCCAATTGTTTTAGCTAGGTAGGGAATGGGTAACTGAGACATTTGGTGTATATGTAAAACATGATAAAACCCTCTATGACTTATATCAAGGTTATATCAAGGGCATGACATATTTTGCTGCAGGGTAATATAATGAAGCAGTCAATTTTTGTCACATCGAATGTTGAATCAATATATTGTTGCAACCACATCAAGAAGGAATAGATGCTGTAAGTGAATCTGCAAGCATTTATAATAATTATGATGTTTTTAGATATTACACTAAAGAATAAGTTATTTTTATTTCATAACATATATTACAAACAAGTTTTAGGCAAAGTCATGGGTACAGCACTCACATTAAAATGTATTTAACAATGTGGGAGGAAATATTTGTTTACACTACTGTACATTTTAAATATATACCATATTACTGTCACATTGTGACTTTTGACTTAGCTTTTCTGCCTTGCTTCATAGGAATCCCTATAAACTGTAAAACTACAATCCACTCTGCTACAGGCCCCATGAAGGCTCAGTGTCTCTCCAACCTAACACCACTCTTAAGTATTCAACTGCGGTACCACCTTTAACATTCTTATAAGAGAAGCGCAGTCCGGGTCTGAACTGTCTGCAAACAGCTACAGTTAACTTTGAACCTAACACCACTCTTAAGTATTCAACTGCAGTACCACCTTTAACATTCTTATCTGAGAAGCGCAGTTCAGGTCTGAACTGTCTGCAAAGAGCTACAGTTAACTTTGAGTATGTGTCTACCTGTTTGAGCCAATCTTCATTTTCCCCTGGAGAGCACTGTGCTTTGGCTGTAAGCAGCAGCAGCTGTCTAGCTCATACTAGTGTCTAAATTATTTCTATAAGTTTGTGCTGTTACTGGTGGATAGAATCACATTAGAGAACCACGACAGATTGCTGCTCACTATATTTTTATCTGTGGCTGCATAACTGTCTGGGTTTTTGTTTTCTAATGTTCTTCCAATTGGCTCAGTATCTGCATATACTAAGTAGTGGTTCAGGACATTGTCCTGCATGTGGTAGCTATTTGCTCAGTGTGTTTTTTATAATCATTATAATATATATTTACCATCTCAAAAGTGCTTACTCCTCTCTGTACTCTTCTTTTCTAGACCTAACATCACTCTTAAGTATTCAACTGCGGTACCACCTTTAACATTCTTATAAGAGAAGCGCAGTCTGGGTCTGAACTGTCTGCAAAGAGCTACAGTTAACTTTGAGTATGTGTCTACCTGTTTGAGCCAATCTTCATTTTCCCCTGGAGAGCACTGTGCTTTGGCTGTAAGCAGCAGCCCCCCCCCCCCCACCACCACACACATCTTCCACTTTCTCTTATTCCCTTCTGTTAGCAAATAGTATCCATAACTGATCAATACTGTGTGTTTGTTAATTTAAACTAGTAGATACCAAACAGGAGAGGACCCAGGACTGAACCCTGTGGTACTCCACTTGTCACTGGTCTGAAGTCAGATTTGGAGTCTGCTACTTTCACAGTGTGGGTTCTATCAGTGAGTCAGTTGGCAACCCATCTTGTAACAAAGGGATTTATACCTAGTTTAGTGAGTTTATCTATAATTCCAGAATGGGTGATGGGTTTGAAAGCCTTGGCAAGATCTAGATAGGCTGTGTGAACCACCTTACCCTCGTCTATGGCTTTGGTGACTTCTTCAAGGAAGTCTATCAGGTTTAGGAGACATGATCTGCCATTTACAAACCCGAACTGGGTGGGGTCCAGAGTTTGGAGATTACCAATGTCTTTGTTTATAAGTTCCATGATGATACATTCCATGGCCTTGCAGACCAGGCTCATCAGGCTAATGGGGTGGTGGTTCCCGAGGTCTGTGGTGGCTCCCCCCTTGTGGAGTGGGATAACCATCGCTGTGCACCATTCAGCAGGTGCAAAGCCTGAGGTGAGGCTATGATTGAACATGGTACTTAGGTGGGGTGCCAGTTCATTCTGTAGTTCATGTAGAATGCAGCCTGGGTTGTTGTCTGGTCCCATGGATGCTGTGTTCTTGGCTTTGGAGGGTGTGGTTTTTACCTGTGCAGCCGTGATTACAGGAACTTTGCATTCTTCCAGTATAGAGATAGGTTCAGTGCTAACTTTACCCCCCTCTCACCCCCTAAAGAGCCCATCTGCCAGGATGTTGGCAATATCAGCGGGTCTGTATATTTACTGCCATTATGCTGTAACTCAGAGCAGATCTGAGTGTTGCCACTGAGATTCTTGACATAGCTATAGAATGCTTTGTGGTTGTCTTTAGAATCAGTGGCAATTTCTGTTTTCGTAGCTAGCTTTGGAGGATTTTATCAGGGATTGCAACTTCTTACTGAGGCTGACCAGGGAGCTCCTCCACTCATGGGATTTTACTCTCTTTTGCAACAGTTTCTTCCTTCTGTTGTACAGTTTGTTTATGGCAGGGGGCCACCAGATTGGCTTCCTTTTTTTGGAGGATAGCGTCTTGGTTCTGTTTGGGATAGCATGATCCATGCACTCGTGTAAGTGCTTATAAAGTGAAATTGTGTAGGATTCAGTAGTCGTAACTGTATTGTCCATCTGCATGGGTGTCATGAAGTTCACCACTTCTGTCTAAAGAAGCATGAAGTTGGCTTTGGAGAAATGTTTTACCATGGTTTCCTTAATGGCGGTAGGGGCAGGATGTGGATATCTAAGGTAATTGGCTTATAGTCAGATCGGACCAATGAGGCATTGACTTCAGGTGTGGAACACTGGTCCCTCATGTTGGCAATGACTAGATCTAGGATATTGTTGCCCCTGGTGGAGGTGTGGAACATGGGTCACTTATGTTGGTAATGCCTAGATCTAGGATATTGTTGCCCCTGGTGGAGGTGTGGATAAGTTGATCTATGGCATTGGAGTTTATGAATTCCAGAAAGCATTGAGCGAAGGAGTTGGTATATGAGTAGTTTTCCCAGTTAATGGTGGGGTAGTTGAAATCGCCCATTATTAGGGTGTTTGGTTGAACCCTAATATTTTCCAGTACATCAAGAAAAGAGGAGTAGGAATTCTGGGGCATGGTGGGGTATCTCTAGCAAGCTACAATTTGGATTTCAGTTTTGCCCAGAGTTAGTTGCACTTGGATAACCTCAGATGCATTATGCTGAGCAACTAGCCTGGAGGTGTGGATATCCTTAAAGAATATGGACACACCTCGACCTTTGGTGTCCCGGTCCAGATTACATGGCCGAAAAGTGTGGTATCAGTTATAACCTGGTAGTGCAGGGGTGCTCTCTGGAGCCTTGAACCAGGTCTCAGTCACTGCACAGATATCGATGTTCTCCATTTTAAGGAGTGCCTGGAGTGAGTGCATTTTGAGATTTAGACTTCTAGCATTGAGTAACATCACCCTCAGTTTTTGATTGCCTGTTCCTGTTACGGTGGTGAATTTGTCATTTGAACCTTGCCTAAAAAAGGCGCTATAAGGACGGCAAGAACCTTAGCCTGTATCCAGAATCCCAGGGGTGACAGGTGCAGGCCATCTCTGGCAAAGCATCGTGGTCTGTCAACCATGTCATCCCAGGCAGACAGATACTGGATCCCTTTAGAATGACACCAGAAGCTTAGCCAATTGTTGAAGTCTATCATTTTGTCCTTGTACTGCAGTATCATTCTGGGTGAAGGCAGAATGCTACTGAGGGCTAGGGTCATACCTGCCTGGGCTACAAGATTGGAGAGCTCTTCCATGTCTCTTTTCAAGTAGGCCAGAGAGGTACATCTCAGGTCGTTCACACCAACATGGACAATGACAGAATCATATTTGTGCTTGTGGAGTGACCTGAGTGCGTGGGTTATGTGGGCGATCCTGGCACTCGACAGGCAGCTGAGAGTAACCTTCTCCTTGTTTAGCCTGGTGTTAGACATCAGTGTGCCTGACTATAGAGTATGTTGGGTACATTGGTTTGCCTTATTGGCTGTGGTTGAGTGGCACACTGAGTCTGTGGACTATGTGTCATTTGGGTTGTGTTGGGGGGGGTGGAAATTGCTTGCATTTCTGCTTTGTTGGAGGTCTCTGTTGCTTGAGCAGATTATTATTGAGAGCCTCCGCATATGTTTTTGTTTCTATGTGTAGATTTTGGTGATGTAGATTAAGTGAGACTATGATGAGTGTGGTGTGGTGCAAGTGTTTACCTTCTCCTCTTGACTGTCAAGTTCAGTCTTGGTTGGAGAGAGCTTTACCTCCAGTTTGGCTAGATTAGTGCATTTCTCACAGGTTGTAGTGTTGGGTGGTAGGATGAGTGGGTTGTCTGTGTATATGAGTCAATGTCTACATTGCCCCAAGATGCCCAGATTCATCAGATAGAAGAGAACACTTTGAGCTGACCCTTAGACATGCCTGAATAAAAAACTATTTTCCTCTAGATAAGTGAGGAACGTGAGTACCCAAACTATTTTCCTATAGGTAATGAGGAAGGTTGAGTGCTGTAGTAATTGGTAGGTGCCATGCCATGGACAGGAGCAAGTGCCAGTTCATGCCATGGACAGGAGCAAGTGCCAGCTCATGCCATGGACAGGAGCAAGTGCCGGCTCATGCCATGGACAGGAGCAAGTGCCGGCTCATGCCATGGACAGGAGCAAGTGCTGGCTCATGCCATGGACGGGAGCAAGTGCCGGCTCATACCATGGACGGGAGCAAGTGCCGGCTCATGCCATGGACGGGAGCAAGTGCCGGCTCGTGCCATGGACGGGAGCAAGTGCCGGCTCGTGCCATGGATGGGAGCAAGTGCCGGCTCATGCCATGGACGGGAGCAAGTGCCGGCTCGTGCCATGGACGGGAGAAAGTGCCGGCTCGTGCCATGGATGGGAGCAAGTGCCGGCTCGTGCCATGGACGGGAGCAAGTGCCGGATCATGCCATGGATAGGAGCAAGTGCCAGCATGTGCCACAGAAGGGAGCAAGTGCCAGCACATGCCACGGGTGTGAACAAGTGGCAGCACGTGCCACGGGCATGAACATGTACCAGCTCGTGCCAAAGGCCTTTTATCTTCTCCAGTTTATCTGTATGAATGTCTGTGGATGGAAAAACTGTCCATGAACCTGACTTTCCATTATGTATCCCCTGTTGTCATCCAACCTACTCTCTCCCTTTTTTTCATCAGTGTTCATATTTAGGGACTTTTACATTGATCTGTATTTAACAAATGTACGGAAGCCTGAGTAACCTCTACACAGCGCTGTGATTGGCTGTAGCTGCACTCTTTTATAAACTGCTCAATCTCATCTGGGAGTAAAAGCAGTGCTTCTTTATTTATTTATTTGTTTATACTTTGTTTATTGGGAAAGTTCAATGGATCATTCAGAACCCATTTTCACTGGCGGCCTGGGCAGAAAAGCTCCACAATACCTGAATAAAGATGAATGCATTGGAACTATTCAGTCAGAAGTATATGCAAAGAGTAGTTGACATTTAGCATCCAGGTAAGCGACAAGTAAAGGTGTTACATTACATGCTTTTAAGGTATAACAGTAGGTACGAAAAACATTGCTTGTAGTAAATGTTCTAAGAAGGCTTGGTGTATGTACAATTCCAGATAGGAATTCACATAATAAAGTTTGGGAAAAGGCAGGATTCTGGGCTGTTCTAATAGATAATGGCAGAGCATTTCAATTTTTGCCTATGGTGTATGGGTGAAAAAGCTTGCCAGGTGGAAGATTTGGGTTATGTACCTGCAAAAGTTGCTGATTCTCAGATCAGAGAGGCCACTTTGGGAGGTAGTAAGTAAATACTTGAGCTGAGGGTAGGACAGTCGGAAAGTTTAAAGATAATTTTGTGTTCTATAGTTAATTGCAAGTAAGAGAGGTGGTGTGGTAGTTCAAGCCATTTTAGAGAGCATAGATCGGTGCAGTGGTAGGTGGAGTATTGGGAATTAGTAGCAAATTTGGCAATTGTGTAGTAACAAGTCTCCAGTTTAGCTTTTAGTGAGGATTGGCAGTTGGTAAGTAGTACGGCACAGTACATGAGTGAGCGGAGTAAGTAAGTGGACACTAGGGGTTGTTTAGTGAAGGGCCTTAGGAAGTGATTTATGTCTGTAGAGGATTCCTAGCTTTTGATGAGTTTTGTTTTGTGGATGTTATGCTGTATGTGAATGTCAAATTTTAGGTGTTTCTCTATGGTGAGTCCTAGACGTTTTGTGTGTTTCTCTATGGTGAGTGTGGCTAACAACTTCAATTACAGTGTTATTTTGAGAAAAGATAGTGAACTTGGATTTGACTAATGGAGCTGTTTTCTTGGAGGTGAATAGAATAATCTTAGATTTATTTGCATTTAGAGCTAGGTGGTTATTGTACATCCAGGCTTCGGTAGTGAAGAAGGCCATTTGAGTTTTAAGTTGTAGGTCAGAAATGGAGTCAGCTGAACATACAATAGTTGAATCATCTGAATATTGAATAGGAGATCTCTGAGTCATACAAGAATGGAAGTTATTCATGAAAATATTGAATAGGAGGGGGGCCTAGTATAGAGCCTTCGGGAACTCTTGTAAAGATGTTAAGATAAGGAGAACTGGAGTGTTGCTATTTGGCAGCCTATATCTGTCTTAAATATCGCCAGCTGAGTGCAGAGAGGGAAAGCACTAGGTTAAAGACGTGGGTTAGAAGTAAAGGATGGAAAACTATTTCAAATGCGTTTGATACATCTAAGAAGATGGCAGAGGCAATTTTCTCAATGTCACGGGCTCTGTTTACTGTATCCATGAAAGATATTAGGGCAGTTGTGCTATGGCCTGGTCTAAATCCATGTTGTGTAGGTGTCAGGAGTTGGTTATGAAGAAGAAAGTGAAGCAATTGAATATGTATGCATTTTTTCAAGATTTTAGAAATACAAGCGAGAATAGAAGTAGGTTGGAAGTTAGTGATATCAGTATTATTGCCACCTTTATGAAAAGGGAGAATAAATGCTTTGTTCTGGGTTTTAGGCCCATGGGATTCCTGAATGGATCTACTGAGAAGAATACTTACAGGTCAGAACACAGAACCAACTGCAATATAATGAACCACACGAGCTGTCAAGAAAAGAATAATGGAGCATACGGGCGCCATTAGAAGGGCCGAATGCAGAGTCCGCTAGCGGCACATTGAATTCATTCCCATCATGTGTTGGATGAGTCTCTCTTTTAGTGTGCTAGCCAAACCCAAATCACAGAAAGGAGAAGTGGAGTTTAGTAAATTATTACAGTTGGAGTCCAAATGTATTATCAGTTTCAGGACATTATATCCTAGAGGTTTAAACATGGAATTAGAGACAAATATTTACAATTTTTGAACCCTTGCTGCAGTCTCATGTGTTTTAGATATAGCACCAAAAAATACCAACAGTGGTCCACAGCAAAGACAAAATCCAAACATAGTTCCAAAGTGTTACTTTATTAAAAAACAAACCAAGACAAGCACTTTCGCATATAGCTTTATAAAGTCTTCACTAAACTAAAAACAAAGCCCTGTTCCATCAGCCGATTGTAATACAAAAAATTTGATCCATCTTGCGCACTGTATGTTATGTCAGTGTTTTTATGTTGGTAAAACCAACAGGCGGCTAAGGGAAAGGATACGTGATCACCTTTATTGTCTACGTAGAGGCATGAATTAATCAGTGCCATAGCAAAGTACGTTAATACCTTTGGTGAGGAACATGGTTTTAAATGTTTGGTATTGGAAGTTATACAGGAGAGTGTTAGACAAGGGGATCTGGTGAGTAGGACTTATCAAGCAGAGTTAAAATGGATTGTTAGACTCTGAGCACAGTATACACCTGGCCTTAATGAGCACATACCCATTCAGCCCACACCTGGCCTTAATGAGCACATACCCATTCAGCCCACACCTGGCCTTAATGAGCACATACCCATTCAGCCCACACCTGGCCTTAATGAGCACATACCCATTCAGCCCACACCTGGCCTTAATGAGCACATACCCATTCAGCCCACACCTGGCCTTAATGAGCACATACCCATTCAGCCCACACCTGGCCTTAATGAGCACATACCCATTCAGCCCACACCTGGCCTTAATGAGCACATACCCATTCAGCCCACACCTGGCCTTAATGAGCACATACCCATTCAGCCCACACCTGGCCTTAATGAGCACATACCCATTCAGCCCACACCTGGCCTTAATGAGCACATACCCATTCAGCCCACACCTGGCCTTAATGAGCACATACCCATTCAGCCCACACCTGGCCTTAATGAGCACATACCCATTCAGCCCACACCTGGCCTTAATGAGCACATACCCATTCAGCCCACACCTGGCCTTAATGAGCACATACCCATTCAGCCCACACCTGGCCTTAATGAGCACATACCCATTCAGCCCACACCTGGCCTTAATGAGCACATACCCATTCAGCCCACACCTGGCCTTAATGAGCACATATCCATTCAGCCCACACCTGGCCTTAATGAGCACATATCCATTCAGCCCACACCTGGCCTTAATGAGCACATATCCATTCAGCCCACACCTGGCCTTAATGAGCACATATCCATTCAGCCCACACCTGGCCTTAATGAGCACATATCCATTCAGCCCACACCTGGCCTTAATGAGCACATATCCATTCAGCCCACACCTGGCCTTAATGAGCACATATCCATTCAGCCCACACCTGGCCTTAATGAGCACATATCCATTCAGCCCACACCTGGCCTTAATGAGCACATACCCATTCAGCCCACACCTGGCCTTAATGAGCACATACCCATTCAGCCCACACCTGGCCTTAATGAGCACATACCCATTCAGCCCACACCTGGCCTTAATGAGCACATACCCATTCAGCCCACACCTGGCCTTAATGAGCACATACCCATTCAGCCCACACCTGGCCTTAATGAGCACATACCCATTCAGCCCACACCTGGCCTTAATGAGCACATACCCATTCAGCCCACACCTGGCCTTAATGAGCACATATCCATTCAGCCCACACCTGGCCTTAATGAGCACATATCCATTCAGCCCACACCTGGCCTTAATGAGCACATACCCATTCAGCCCACACCTGGCCTTAATGAGCACATACCCATTCAGCCCACACCTGGCCTTAATGAGCACATATCCATTCAGCCCACACCTGGCCTTAATGAGCACATACCCATTCAGCCCACACCTGGCCTTAATGAGCACATACCCATTCAGCCCACACCTGGCCTTAATGAGCACATACCCATTCAGCCCACACCTGGCCTTAATGAGCACATACCCATTCAGCCCACACCTGGCCTTAATGAGCACATACCCATTCAGCCCACACCTGGCCTTAATGAGCACATACCCATTCAGCCCACACCTGGCCTTAATGAGCACATACCCATTCAGCCCACACCTGGCCTTAATGAGCACATACCCATTCAGCCCACACCTGGCCTTAATGAGCACATACCCATTCAGCCCACACCTGGCCTTAATGAGCACATACCCATTCAGCCCACACCTGGCCTTAATGAGCACATATCCATTCAGCCCACACCTGGCCTTAATGAGCACATACCCATTCAGCCCACACCTGGCCTTAATGAGCACATACCCATTCAGCCCACACCTGGCCTTAATGAGCACATACCCATTCAGCCCACACCTGGCCTTAATGAGCACATACCCATTCAGCCCACACCTGGCCTTAATGAGCACATACCCATTCAGCCCACACCTGGCCTTAATGAGCACATACCCATTCAGCCCACACCTGGCCTTAATGAGCACATACCCATTCAGCCCACACCTGGCCTTAATGAGCACATACCCATTCAGCCCACACCTGGCCTTAATGAGCACATACCCATTCATCCCGCACCTGGCCTTAATGAGCACATACCCATTCAGCCCGCACCTGGCCTTAATGAGCACATACCCATTCAGCCCACACCTGGCCTTAATGAGCACATACCCATTCAGCCCACACCTGGCCTTAATGAGCACATACCCATTCAGCCCACACCTGGCCTTAATGAGCACATACCCATTCAGCCCACACCTGGCCTTAATGAGCACATATCCATTCAGCCCACACCTGGCCTTAATGAGCACATACCCATTCAGCCCACACCTGGCCTTAATGAGCACATACCCATTCAGCCCACACCTGGCCTTAATGAGCACATACCCATTCAGCCCTCACCTGGCCTTAATGAGCACATACCCATTCAGCCCACACCTGGCCTTAATGAGCACATACCCATTCAGCCCACACCTGGCCTTAATGAGCACATACCCATTCAGCCCACACCTGGCCTTAATGAGCACATACCCATTCAGCCCACACCTGGCCTTAATGAGCACATACCCATTCAGCCCACACCTGGCCTTAATGAGCACATACCCATTCAGCCCACACCTGGCCTTAATGAGCACATATCCATTCAGCCCACATTAAGAGCCAGACCTCAAGAAAAAATGAAGTGATGTATTTAAACTTTATTTTGGTTTTATGTTTAGGTAGCAGTTTTAACATGGACTTTAAAGTATATATGCTTATATTTTTTATGTTAATATAACTTTATATTTATGTCTCAATGCTAAATTAATTAGTTAGTAACTGGTGATGCAGCTTGTTAAATTGACTCACTATATTAACAGGGCTTATTTTTTAGTTTAGTGAAGACTTGATAAAGCTGTATGTGAAAGCGCTTGTCATGGTTTGTTTTTTTAATAAAGTAACACTTAGGAACTATCTTTGGATTTTGCCTTTGCTGTGGACCACTGTTGGCGTTTTTTGGTGATTTTACTGTCTTGGTTTATCAGTGGATTGCTTCCTTTGGTATCGTTTTTGAATTTTATTAGTGTTTTAGATAAAGGTTAATATTAATTACAAAAATGTGCACATAATTGTTCTTCTGTGTTGCTTATGATCTGTTGGAATATGTATTAGTTATGTAGGTCATTATGGGGTCATATTAACTTTTTAAAAACATCAAAAATCATGCTTATTTAAACTAATGATAGATTCTTAGGTATAAAATCATCAGGTCATATATTTATAAGTATTAAAGTATAAATTTAATCAAATGAATTTTGTATCATTATATTGTATGCATTTTTATGTGAGCAATTTTCTTATGTGTTTCTATGATATTTGCTGTGAATGAATTAACATCTGATATTTTTAAAATGAAATAACATTAAACAGAAATAATTATGGTTATTTCATGAGATACATGTCACGGGCACTTAAGATGTGAATTTTGTAAACAAGTTTAGGAGTTAATTGAATGTGTTAAATAATTAAATAATTAATGGAATTAAGATGTATAAAAATGGCTGTTTGATATAATATTTTATTCCTTGAAGGCGTAAGCCGAGGTACCGGATACATCAGTAAAGCCATTAAGAATACTTATAGGGTAAGCGATAGCACCTGCTGCTATTTTTAGAAATTCCGAGGGTATGTCAGGAGCATTTGAGCAGGGTTTGAGCTTCAGATGTAGTCTCTTTATTGTGATAAGAATGGGTTTTAGAGTAAATGTGCATGTAGAGTGGATATTGGGCTCATGGGTGTAAAGGGTGGGTGTATTGGTGGGGGAGTAAGTGGAAAGTTTGGATAGTGATATGTAGGGAAAATTAGCAGTAATGTGAGCAATAGAGTTGATAAAGAAAGAATTAAAGAGAGTGGCTATTTTTTGTGATGATTTATCAGGATGTGGACATGGGCTGCATTTTTTGCCTAGATTTACTAGTGATGTAACAGAATTCCAGAATTTTGGGGGGTTTTGTTTATGATTAAATTGCAGCTTTAAGTGATATTCTTTTTTATCTTTGTTTAGTCTTTTTACCTGGTTGCGAAGTTGTTTAACTTTTATCAGGTTTGGAGTGTTTTTATTAGCTTGCCACCATTTCCGTATATTATCCCTGGTGTGCATAAGATCTCTGGTAGGCTCAGTTAGCCATGGAGCATAGTGTGTTTTGATCCTCTTTTTGCAAAGGGGTGCATGGCTGTTTAGTGTATTCAGAAATGTAGTGTTGAAATAGTTGACTGCTTCATCAAGTGGGAGTGTTTGTAAGTTAAACCATTTTATCTTTTGTATCAGTGAAGGTTAGAGGGTTAAATTTAGTCAGGTTTCTTATTTGTATTGATGTTGGTTTTGACGGGGGGGGGGGAGTACAGTGAATAAAGGTAGAGAGATGATCACTCAGGGTATTTGGGAGCATACCAGCTGCAAATATTTTATTGGATTAGTCACTAGAATCTAGTCTAAAATGGATGCACTGTTGTTGTCCTTATTAGGTCTGGTTGCGGTATTGATGAGTTGCATGAGGTTGAATAGATTAATATTTGAAGTAAGAAAATTAGAGGGGAGGTTTAGCCAACTGATATTTACTTCCACTATGATGACAGTTTCATTTTTAATATTAGTAGAACTCCAGCAAGGATATCTTCTAATAAGCATATATCATTGCCAGGATATCTTCTAATAAGGGTATATTGTTGACAGGTTGTATGTTTATTTATTTATTTATTTATTTTATTTAAATTTGTTGACCGGGAGTGTCCGACTGGACGTAGGTCCATTTTCAGCGGAGGCCCGGGAGAAAAGCTCCACAGTAAAATAAACAGACAGTAGTTACATTGGATTACATAGCGATTAACAATTTAACATAGCAATTACTTACAACATATTTACAGATGAAGAACATTATACATCAGTAGACAACTAGAATCTTTATCTGTGAAGTACATAACAGACATTAACAAATGTTACAATGAGAAGTTCCTGCTGTAGAATAAGTAGTAGGCTTATGAGCATCTGAGCTTGCTATAATCAAGGTAGTTAGTGGAGTGGAAAGAAAGGTAGTGGTTGGATGGGGTGGATGATATTAGAGTGGGAGTTGCAAGGGCATAGCCAGCATGTTTTTAGGTGCGCTTTTAGTAAAGTTTTGAAGTGGGTGCATGATGGTATGGCGGTAATTGTGGGTGGGAGTGAGTTCCATAATTTGGCTATGGCACAAGAGAATAGTGCTTCACCAGCAGAGTTATTGGGTTTAGTGATCTGCAAGTGATTTTTGTTGCTGGATCTTAGCGGTCTGTTGGTGCGATAGGGTTGGAGTAGATTCTGGCGGGATGGGACATTTAGTGGATGGTTTACAAGTTTGTGGGCGAGTGAGAGTTGATACCACTGAAGGAGGTGAGGGAGTTCAAGCCAGCCCAGTTCAGCAAGTGAGAGACAGTGGTGACTACGGTAGGATGCCCCTGTGGTGAATTTGGCGATTTTTGTTGTAGCAGGTCTCTAGCTTGTTTAGATCACATTGCCTTAGGTTGGTATATATTGGAGAGGCATAAAGTAGGGTGGAGATAAGGTGAGAATTTGCTATTGAAATCTTTACTGCTTTGGTGAGAAATTGCTTATTTCTGTATAACGCTCCAAGTTTTTTGTGGACTTTTTTTATGGTCATGGATATGTGAATGTCAAATTTTAGTTTATTGTCTATTTCCACTCCTAGCAATTTGGTGTGTTCAGTTGGGTATATAGTGGTGTTGTCTTTTGCTGTGATGTTAAAGTGAGAGTTGTTTTGAGTATGTTTGGTGGGTTGGAAGATGAGTAGTTTAGTTTGTTTGGGTTGAGTATTAATTGGGCATTGGATAACCGTGTTTCGACAGAGGAAAAGGCTTCCTGTGTGACTTTTTGCAGTTTGGGTAGGGACTGGGCTGAGCAGATGATGGTCGAGTCATCTGCGTATTGTATGAGTGTGCCATGTTTGGTGGCAGAGGCTAGATTATTGGTGTAAACAGAGAGGAGTAGGGGTCCAAGGATGGATCCTTGGGGAACCCCTATGGAGACAGGTAGTTGGGGAGATATGTCATTCTGCTATACAATGGATTGTTGGCGGTCAGACAGGTAACTCTGAAACCAGTTGGTGACTGATTGTGAGAAGGATAGGTTATTGAGGACAGATATAGTTGTTTGTGTGGGACCATGTCAAATGCTTTAGATAGGTCTAGGAAAGTAGCAGAGGAGAGATAGCCATTGTTTTTATACTGAAGGATAGTGTTAGTAAAGGAGAGTAAGGCAGTGGTGGTGCTATGGTTTGGTAGGATACCATGCTGAGTACTGGAAAGGAGGTTGTTAGTAAGGAGGTAGTCTGAGACCTGAGAGTGTATGCATCTGTCTAGTATTTTGGAGAGTGGAGAAAGAATAGCTATGGGGTGGTAATTGGTTAGTTCTGCGGAGGGTCCGCCTTTGTGGAGGGGAATTATATGTGATACTTTCCACAGTGTGGGAACGTAACTTTCTGACAGAGATCGGTTAATCAAGATGGATACTGGGTAGGCCAGAGCATCAGCTGCGATTTGTAGGCATTCACTTGGGAGGTTGTCTGCTGCTAATTTGGTGGGTTTAAGTTTAGTTAAGAGTTTTTTTATGTTGGAGGTAGGTACAGGAGAAAAAGAGAAGGCAGTGGGGAGATTATTAGTTGAAGGTGTGGGTTGGAGGGGAGGGGGTTTGTGTTGTTTAGCTAGTGATAGTATGGTTTGGGTGAAGTGTGTGTTGAATGAGGTAGCAATATTTTCTGAGGAGTGAGGGATGTTAGGAGGAGGGGTACTGACTTTACCTGGGTGGAGGATGGAGTTTATGGAGTACCAGAATTGTTTGGGGCTGTGTTGTGAGGAGTCTAGGGCAGACTGGTAGTATTGGAATTTGTCCTGTTTTATTAGCTTTTTGACTCTATTGCGTAGTTCCAGGAATTTCTGTCTAGCTGAGGGGGTTTTGTTTTTGTGCCAGTGCTCCCAGGCTTTATCCCTGTTTTTCATTTCTGACTTAGTGGTTTTCTGTAGCCATGGGGAGGGTTGTGCTTTAGTTCTGGAAAATCTTATGGGGGCATGGTAATTAAGGATGTTAAGGAAGGTAGTATTAAAAAATTCAACTGCTTCATCTAGACTGAGGTACTTTAGAGGATGCCAGTTACATTCTTTGAGGGATGAGATGAATGTGAGTGGGTTAAAGTTTAGTTTTTTACATATTTGATGGTAGATGACAGGTTTAGCTTGGTATAGGTATTTTTTGAGTAGGAATGTTGGGGAGTGATCACTGAGGCTATCTGATAAGCAGCCTGTTATATATGACTGGGGGCTCTTACTGACTAGTATCCAATCCAGGGTAGTGTGCTTGCTGGAGTTTTTATTTATCCTGGTTGGTGACTGGACTAGTTGGGTGAAGCAATGAAGGTGTACTTGATGGGTTGGATTGTTGCCAGAACAGGATTGTAAGGTATGTAAAGTACTATGATGCATGGATTTTTGCAGTTCATTTTTAGGAGAGAAATGAGTATTTTGGTGATAGGAAACTAAGGAACAGGATTTGTATAAGGAACTCTGTTATAGGTATTATAATAAATTAGTGCTACACCACCTCATTTTTATGGGGACTGTCAGATCTTATTGTTTGAAAGTCTGGGGGAAGAAATTCAGAGTCTTTAATGTAAAGGTTCAGCCAGTTCTTGGTAGTGTCAGTGACGTCTGGTTAATTGTGAGAGATCCAAGCATGAAAGTTAGAAATGTTGTTATAAATGCTTTGGAGATTTTGGGTTACCGTGTATAAGGATTTGTGAGTATTATTGTTGGAAGGTGTGGAGGGGTTAACTGAAGTAGGACCCGGACTGGCTGCTGTCACCACATAAAGGTACAGTAGTAAACCTGAGTACATAAGCTAATGGGGTTTGTTTAGTGGGGGATTTTATTTTCTGGTATGCTTGTAAATAGGTGGTAGTTTTGTTTATTGGGGTAACGTGGATTTTATTTATAATAGGGATAATTTTTAGTCTGTACTGGAGAAGAGAGTTTATTTGGCAGAGGCTTGGAGACATGTCTGTGAAGCTGTTAAATTGGATAGATGTAGAAGTGGTGGTAGAAGATTGTGGGGGAAAGAAGATAGGGTGTAGAGCAGTGATGTGTGCTGAGAAGTGAGAATGTGAGGAAGTGTGTGCCTGATGAAAGCATAGTGAGAGTTGGAGGGTAGGTGTTTATTAGTATAGGAACTGTAGAGCTGATGTGGATGTGTAGTGATAAAAACAGAAAAGGTTATGTAGAATTCAGAGAGATTCAAATGGGTAGCTAGAAAAGTGTGAAGGAAAAGACATGTGGTGAAAGCTTCTGCTCCCCTTTCAAAATACATAGTATACCACGAAACCTCAGACTGTGTACCCCAAGTCTATGCAGGAACAAAGGTGGGGTACAATCAGTTTCTTTTTGTGGTACAGCAAGGCACCGTAGTTAGTCTGGGACAATGCCAGCCTTGCATCCTGCAATCAACCACTCAGTTCCTACCTCCTTTGTCACTTTTAATATTGCCTCTCGATGGTCAAAATCTAAGCACTTCAAAATGAAAAACAAACTGAGATTCAAAACAAAAATATAATGGAAAATGCCAGTCCCAATATGAATGGAGTAAGTAAAATGTTTAAATGTGGTAGTTGTCAATGTCAATTCATACATGAAGGGGTTGAAATATATATTTCAGGTTTACATCAAAAAGTTTTTTGCAACAGTAAATTTACCTGCTATACTAAAGGTGTTGTATCTATTGCAATTTGTGATTCTTGTTATGCATTCTATATTGGTAAGACTGAGCACAGGTTTAAACAATGTACATATTAACATATGTATAGCATTAGAACTACAGATGTTACCAATGCATTATACATATCAACATATGTATAGCGTTAGAACTAAGGGAGTTACAAATGCATTATACATATCAACATATGTATAGCGTTAGAACTAAGGATGTTACAAATGCGTTATACATATCAACGTATGTATAGTGTTAGAACTAAGGATGTTACAAATGCATTATACATATCAACATATGTATAGCGTTAGAACTAAGGATGTTACAAATGCGTTATACATATCAACATATGTATAGTGTTAGAACTAAGGATGTTACAAATGCATTATACATATCAACATATGTATAGCGTTAGAACTAAGGATGTTACAAATGTGTTATACTTATCAACATATGTATAGTATTATAACTAAGATGTTACAAATGTGTTATACATATCAACATATGTATAGTGTTATAACTAAGATGTTACAAATGCATTATACATAACATATGTATAGCATTAGAACTAAGGTTGCTACAAATGTGTTATACATATCAACATATGTATAGCATTAGAACTAAGGATGTTACAAATGCAGAACAATAAATCCTGTAAACACCCTTCAGAAGGAGCCACACGTAATTAGTGCAAATGTAGCTTTTAATAAATTAAGCGCTTTAGTTCAGACAGAACTTCATCAGAATAACACATGAATTTAAAAACACACCCATTTTATACCCCTCCTGATAATATCATATGATACAATTAACAACTTCTTAAAGGAACATTAAGACAAAATTACGATAAAAATATGTTAATAAATTACTTAATACCATAATACATTAATGTTAACAAAGAGGTAATAGAGCAACTATCATTTAGTCCAGGATAATAGTAGGCATCCAATAAAATCTGCCATCTCAATTCTTTCTTATCTAAATGTTCATCTATTGTGTAAAGCCTTGTTGAGCCTTGTAAATCTCTCTTAACCTGCTCAATAATTAGAAAGTTAAAATTATGAGTCTCTTATCTCTCTACATGTCTATAAAGTGCGTTTGTGGATTTTTTGTTCTTAATATCCAAAATATGTTCATATATATACGTCTCTTGAAAAGTCTACTAGTTTTTCCAATGTAAAATGCTAAACATTGGTTACATTGCACTAAATAAACAACATTGGATGTATTACAAAAAACGGCCCTTTTATATTGTATGTACTGTTCCTGATTGTAAAGGTGTCCACACGACTAATGTAATGACACGATGAACAACATCCACACTTTTTGGTACCTAGATGTGATTTTATATTCACATTAATACTGTTGGACCTTTTTTCCAACTGAGCTTTTAAGAATCTTTTGTGTAAACAACTACCAGTGTGGGGCCTAATTTTTCAGCCACATTCTTTAAGAACACATGCCATTTTTTACAAAAACTTTCAAAAATAGATCTACTGTCTAAAGTGTAGGTTGTAATAAAACTAGATGTCTGTCCACTACGTTGAATGTCTAGACCTTGTGGAATTTCCATTGTTGCTATGTATGAACTAAGTCTTCCAACAATGGGTACATATACACCATTATTTCTGTTGGTGACAACTTCATGAAACACGTCACTTAATTGTTCAGGATAACCCCTTCTACAAAACATATCCAAATCTTTCTTAGCTTCCAAAACAAAATTATCATTATTGGATACCATTTTAGCAATATGGTATTGGAGAAGGTGGGGTTTCTATAAATGGTCAAATAAAAGCAATGATTGGAGAAATCCTTACCAATCTCAACATCTAAAAAGGAAATCTTTTCCCCAACATAATGTGAAGAACATTTTAAAAATTCAACAGTATAGTTAATATACATCACAAATTCATTCAATTTCTCCTCTGTGTCCAACCAATAGCAAAAGACATCATCCAGGAAACTGGCATATAGAGACCAACAGTTAAGAGTATTCACATGAAAAATATATATTCTGCTTCCCATTGGGCCATAACATGATTAGCAAAAGTGGGGGCACAAGCGCCCCCTATTGCAGCACCTGTGGTTTGCTTATAAGTTTGACCTTCAAAATAAATAAAATTATTTTTCAACACTACCTCCATCAAAGTCACACATGCATTTACTGTGGTGTTTAATTTACCAATTGAATAAAGCTGTTGTTCAAACCACATATTGTTCTGTGGTATTACCGAGAATAAATCATGCACATCTATTGTCACAAATAATCCTGTTTCAGTATATGTGATTGTATTGACCATTTCTAAAAAATGCCAAGAATTTTTAAAATATTCTATTGTCTGAAATACCATCCTTTACCTTATCTATCCACTGAGCCATATAATAAGTTTTTGACCTACAGCCATCCACTATTGGCCTGAATGGTGGATTTTTTTAGGCCCTTGTGGATTTTAGGTCTACCAAATATACCAACTAAGGCAGATTTTTCATTCAACATAAAATCCTAGTCATTTTTTTCATTATTTGACCTAGTAACAACATGTCTTCTGACAAAAATCAATATTGCAAAATGCCACATTAATCTCATTATGAGATACTTCACAATAATGTAAAGACAAAAAAGCGAAGGAATACAAGTCAAGCAAGGAAGAAAACCAGCTGCAGTTAGCTCGCTGACCAAACCAGTTCAATATATAATTTGAAACAACAACGCTTGCAGAGATTAAAACGTTAGAAAAATTTATATCAAGCACACACTTCGGGGAATTGTATCTCTCCTTCTTCAGACAAAACAAAAATCAAAAACAGTCACGTTATATAACCATTTCACCTTAAATCATTTAAAAAAAAACTTCTAATCTAAATCAATTCCTGTGTACTTAGTTGCAAGTAAAACTGTTGAAAACAAGTTTACATGTGGGCTATAACTTATCATGAACAAAATGCAATTGTAATAAATACTGTATCGTGTACAGATCGTGTGCTGTATCCCACACTCTTCCTTTTTGTTACATTTTTGTTAGCCAAACCATATTTAAATCATTTTCTTTTTTTTACTGCATTTCTATTTATGATGATTTCTAACCCCTGTTTAAGCAACCCTAAGAATTCTTTTTATTTGCATAAAATACTTCACAATAATTGTCATTAAACAACAGAGCATTGATTTGGTTTTCTTAGTCCACAGAATTCATAACAATCATACTACTCCCCTTATCCACTTTCATTACCCTGATATCACAATCATCTATTAATTTATGTAATAAAGTTTTTTCATCATCAATAACATTACAATATTTCACATTACTTTTTTGTTTTAAAATCTGACGAATGTCAAACTCACACATTTTTTCAAAAGTTTAAATGCAATTATTTAGGGTAGGGTTAAAAACACTCAAACGGTGCAATGAATTATTAGACAACATATATTCATTACCAAACATCACTCTGAAGTTCAGTTTTTGAGTAAATAGCTTTAGGTCACAAATAGTGTTTGTTAAATTAGCTCATCTAGCTTGTACAAAAGTCGAACCTTTACAAAGAATATCAGCATGGCAAGTATTTAATATTTTATGTGAATAACTGTAAACTTTGAAGTCACCAGCTGAATTTTCTATAATAGTTAACAAAGGAAAAGTCTCTGTACTCACAAGTGAACCTTCAGCTAAGTCCAATGGCTCCTGTTCATGTGCCAAAAATAGTTTTCATCCCAAGGTAAAAAATCAAAATTAGCAGGAGAATTTCAATCAGCCACATAATTAAAGTTGTTCTCACTTATTTCCTGTAATAACTGCCCATTTCAATTGTGCGAGCTGCCTGTTGTAGATGTACATTGCAGGTACTGTGTTGCCTCCACGATGGCAAACAGTTCTTCTTGTTCTGGTTCTGGATATGCTGAGATCATTGTAGTCCTGCCCCTTCTAAAGGGGTAGTTTCATTTGTAACTTCTGATGCAGTTACATCACAGGTAGAAGCTCGTTGCTGATTGGTTCTCCTGCCCTCGTTACCATGGGAACCTGGTGGTAATGGATAAGCCTTATTCTGTGCATAAGATTTAGACTCATGCTTTAATTTATTTACTTTACGTTCCATACTTGTTAACTGAAGAAAAAATATTCTCAAAATTAGCGATGAACTGTTCAAAACCCAAATCAGAGCGAATGCTAAAATTAAGCTCATCTAATTTCACATTCAAAAGCTCAATTCGTTTATTATTGTATTTCACCATTAAATGCATAAGGTCACAACCTGCCTTATCAAATAGTACATGTAGTTCAGAAAGGAATTCAGGATTATTAGCTGCTCCATTGGGGTAACACCACAAGCATAACCCTTTACGTACTTGTGCCACTTAAATATTTTTAAGAAGGTAACTATTTTCCAATTGGAGCCTTTTATATTCAAACTAAGTTTTTTTTTTTTTTCAAAATCATCTAGTTTAGCTGCTAGGGAAAGATTACATTTATTTTCTCCAACATCATTGTGGTTATCAGAGTTGTCCAAATTAAAGGAAAAAACATTAGTCTTCCAATCAAATGGTTCACGATTAGATGTACCAGTTGCATTCATCCTCATATCATCTCTGTTGGATAATTGAGTGAGGAGCAAACCCAAAGAATCCGAGATTGAACCATTAGTAGCAGAATTGATATTAACCTGGTTCACTGGTTTTATTATTCCTGTTTTGCTGCTGTGTTGGTTAGTGTGGAATATGTTACAAATGAATTATACATATCAGCATACATATAGCATTAGAACTAAGGATGTTACAAATGCATTATACATATCAACATATGTATAGTGTTATAACTAAGATGCTACAAATGCGTTATACATATCAACATATGTATAGTGTTATAACTAAGATGTTACAAATGTGTTATACATAACATATGTATAGTGTTATAACTAAGATGTTACAAATGTGTTATACATATCAACATATGTATAGTGTTATAACTAAGATGTTACAAATGCGTTATATTTATCAACATATGTATAGTGTTATAACTAAGATGTTACAAATGCGTTATATTTATCAACATATGTATAGCATTAGAACTAAGGATGTTACAAATGCATTATACATATCAACATATGTATAGTGTTATAACCAAGATGTTACAAATGCATTCTATATTGTTAAGACTGAGCACGAGTTTAAACAATGTATATAGCAACAATATTCAATTCATGGTGCCTTACCGAATGTTGTTGTCAACCAATGAATTGAGTTTTTACTTCTAGATGCTTCTCCATGTGACCTTGCTGAAGTCCTGTAAATGTAATAGTGCAATAATATAATGCCTGGAATATTCTGGAAGTAGTTTTTCACATGATAAAGGGTACCTAATTGCCTTTTCACATTAGGTATTGTTGAGTGGATCTAATCTTTAAAGATGAGATATTTCTTTTTTGGTATTTCTTTAATAGAACCTTGTGTTTTCACTTATACAAACATAGAATGGCTTATCACTGTTTGACGGAAGTAATTTAGGACAAGATAGCAAGGTGTTGGACTTTGGTTCAGATGTTGCAGAGCACATCCTTTGTAAATAACATTTAAAATGTTTCCTCTGCAAATGATGTCATGCCAGTGTCAGTCCTAGGAATGATGTCCTCAACAAATTGAATAGAGAGAGCACACCCACACTACACATGATGTCCTAACCTAATTGATCTGAAACAATTATTTAAATGATGCATGTTTACAGTGTCTAATGGAACTCTCCTTATGCTCTTCTAACAGGAATGGACCCAAATGCTTCAAAAACCAACCACTGCCTAGATGCAGCAAAAGCCTGTAACCTAAACGACAACTGTAAGAAGCAGCGTTCTGACTATATCTCTACCTGCACCAAGGCCATGAACTCTGAGCATTGTAATCGCAAAAAGTGCCACAAGATGCTGCGTCAGTTTTTTGATCGTGTCCCCAGCGAGTACAGCTATCGCCTTCTCTTCTGTTCCTGCAAAAACACAGCATGTGCTGAGAGGCGTCGGCAGACCATTGTGCCTTCCTGTTCATACGAGGACAAAGAGAAACCCAACTGTCTTCAACTGCGCAACACCTGTAGGCTGGACTACATATGCAGGTAATAGCTTTAGTGTTTTTTTAATTCATGCTGTTAATATGCATACATTTTAAATAATGTAACTGAAGAAGCAGAATCGGTTAAACCTTGATGGAAATTCTTTGGACAAATTTCGACAGCAAATCACTGCTGACTTTGCTTTTCTTACACAACATACAACTGCAGCAACTGCAATAAAATTATGGGAAAAAAGCCATAACAGGATGGAAATGGAATTGTGGATAATATTCATTTAAGAACACACTAAAATACTGAAATTTAAAATGTGCATTTGCAATATCCTGTTAATGGGTGATGCTGCAGTTCTGTAAGAAATCATACACTAATAGTAAATGAAACAATTGTTGAAAATGTTCAGTACTGGGAGTGAACAATTATGACATCTAATCTCTCAGTTCACACACACACACACACACACACTCTGATGCTTCCACACATTTTTCTTGGAGATCCCTTAGCAATTAAAAGAACTTTCACTGAAGCACTGTCTAATTTATTCAGAATTAATAAGCATCCTTTCTATACCAGCTAAACAATAAAGGTTTTACTGAAATGCACAATTTGCCTCTTATCCAGGGCAGATACAAAAGCAATGATTAGTATTTTAAGTCAGAGAAGATTATTATGCTACTACAGTAAGAAAAGCAGTCACAAGGGTGATGCTAAGTGATAAAATGGTTTTGCTTAAAAAATTCAAAGTTAAGATAAGGCATTCACAGCAGTAATAACTTAAAGTGCATGAAAAGCCTCAATATGAAAGGGAAGGCTGGGTGATTGACAGACGAAGGCCTAGCTCCCTATAGGAGACTTGTGCGTATTGCAGTTTTCCTGCTGTCACAGAAATGACTGCATTGAAAGCAGTTTTTCTGATGATGAGAGTCAGCAATAGTTCCCAGATGTGAAAAAGTAATTCTTTCAAAGATAACTTTTCTTCACACATTTCATTTTATACATCACGTAGAAAACATTTCATTTTATAAATCACTTAATCACTTAGAAAGATGTTTGCCTATCAGGCATTTTTTCTTAAACTCTGACTGTAAAGAGAATTTGTGCTTTAGTTTGGCATTCCGAATACTAGCAGAACTGCATTCTGTCAAGTAACTTTCTTTAACACTCTGACGATCAGCTTTGTGTAAATTATACACAGCAGAATGAACAACCGAGAAAGGTAATACTTCACTGTTTATGCAGCACAAGCTCTATCACTCCTGAATTCTGACCGAGGTCAAACTGCATAAATCCACACCAAGTCACCACCATCAACATTCCCCAGCACTACGACTGTCATAGAAATCAAGGATGTCAGTACATGCATTTCTTAGTTGGGATTTTAAATGAGGATTCCCAAATACAACCCATATACTGGAGTATGTTTAATAGCAATGGAATTGGAAGCTGCGAATGCACAAATCTATTTCACTTTTTCAGACATGACAGTCATGTGTTTCATGGCTTGTTAGAGTTTCACTGAAAAGCTTACAGTTCACAAATATATAAAAGTATAAGCTTTAACTCCAGTATTTAACAAATGCCACCTGAGATGTTCTTCAAAGTTTGGTAGGAGAATGTAACAGAAAAAAATATATATATTCTACTGAAAATATAATTTATATAAAAAATATGCAGTCAAGAGCAGTAAAGCATTTTTGGGAAGGTAACATTTTCTAGCCATTTTAGCAACACCAGCAAGTCAGTTCACTTAGTTTCTGTTCTGGTTTATCTGGTTCATATCCTGAATAAAGCATGTTTTGCTTGTTTTGTGTGCTTGCATACCATAAATGTTAACAGTGTTAAGATAGAAAATGACTAGATCCTTAGGATATAAACTGCATTACTTTTGTACTATTTTAAAATGTACATTATTTTACAAGTTAATTTGAAGTAAGTGAGTAGACAGTAATATATTACATAAGCCACAGTGTAGTGCATTATTGTACAAGTTTATCTGAAGTCAGTGTGCAGACAGGAATGTATTACATAAGCCATAGCTTGGTGCATAACTTTGCAAGTTTATTTGAAGTAAGTTTGTAGACAAGAATGTATTACATAAGCCATAGTGTAGTGTATTATTTTACACGTTTATTTGAAGTAAGTGTGCAGACGGGACTGTATTACATAAGGCATAGCATTGCGAATTATTTTGCAAGAATATTTGAAGTAAGTGTGCAGAAAGGAATGTATTACATAAGCCATGGTGTAGTGCATTATTTTACTCATTTATTTGAAGAAAGTGTGCAGTCAGGAATGTATTACATAAACCATAGTGTTGAATTATTTTGCAAATTTATTCGAAGTAAATGTGCCAACAGGAATGTATTACGTATGCCATAGTGTAATGCATTATTTTACAAGTTTATTTGAAGTAAGTGTGCAGACAGGAAAGTATAACATATGCCGTGGTGTAGTGCATTATTTTACACATTTATCTGAAGTAAGCGTGTAGATAAGAATGTATTACATAAGCCATAGTGTGGTGCATTATTTTACATGTTTATCTGAAGTAAGTGTGCAGACAGGAATGTATTACATAAGCCATAGTGTAGTGCATTATTTTTCACATTTATTTGAAGTGTGCAGACAGGAATGTATTGCATAAGCCATGGTGTAGTGCATTATTTGGCAAGTTTATTTGAAGTAAGTATGCAGACAAGAATGCATTACATAAACCATAGTGTTGTGAATTATTTTACATTTTTATTTGAAGTAAGTGTTTAGACAGGAATGTATTACATAAGCCATGCTGTAGTGCATTATTTTACACATTTATTTGAAGTAAGTGTGAATACAGGAAAGTATTACATAAGCCATAGTCTGGTGCATTATTTTACAAAGTTATTTGAAGTAAGTGTTTACACAGGAATGTATTACATAAGCCATAGTGTAGTGCATTATTTTACAAATTTATTTGAAGTAAGTGTATAGTGTAGTGCATTATTTTGCCAGTTTATTTGAAGTAAGTGTGCAGACAGGAATGTATTAAGTACACCATAGTGTAGTGCATTATTCTGCATGCTTATTTGAATTAAGTGTGCAGACAGGAATGTATTACATAACCCATAGTGTAGTGCATTATTTTACATGTTTATGTGCAGATGGGATTGTATTACATAAGGCATTGCATTGTGAATTATTTTGCAAGAATATTTGAAGTAAGTGTGCAGGCAGGAATGTATTATGTATGCCACAGTGTAGTGCCTTATTTTACATGTTTATTTGAAGTAAGTGTGCAGACAGGAATGTATTACATAAACCATAGTGTTGTGAATTATTTTGCAAGTTTATTCAAAGTGTGCCAACAGGAATGTATTACGTATGCCATAGTGTAATGCATTATTTTACAAGTTTATTTGAAGTAAGTGTGCAGACAGGAATGTATAACATATGCCATGGTGTAGTGCATTATTTTACATATTTATCTGAAGTAAGTGTGTAGATAAGAATGTATTACATAAGCCATAGTGTGGTGCATTATTTTACATGTTTATTTGAAGTAAGTGAGCAGACAGGAATGTATTACATATGCCATAGTGTAATGCATTATTTTACAAATTTATTTGAAGTAAGTGTGTAGTCAGGAATATATTACATATGCCATAGTGTAGTGCATTATTTTACATGTTTATTTGAAGTAAATGTGTAGACAGGAATGTATTACATAAGCCATGGTGTAGTGCATTATTTTACACATTTATTTGAAGTAAGTGTGCAGACAGGAATGTATTACATAAGCCATAGTGTGGTGCATTATTTTACAAATTTATTTGAAGTAAGTGTGTAGACAGGACTGTATTAAGTGCACCATAGTGTAGTGCATTATTTTGCATGTTTATTTGAATTAAGTGTGCAGACAGGAGTGTATTACATAAGCCATAGTTTAGTGCATTATTTTACATGTTTATCTGAAGTAAGTGTGCAGACGGGACTATATTACATAAGGCATAACATTGTGAATTATTTTGCAAGAACATGTGAAGTAAGTGTGCAGACAGGAATGTATTACCTATGCCACAGTGTAGTGCATTATTTTACATGTTTATTTGAAGTAAGTGTGCAGACAGGAATGTATTACATAATCCATAGTGTTGTGAATTATTTTGCAAGTTTATTTGAAGTAAGTGTGCAGACAGGAATGTATTACGTATGCCATAGTGTAATGCATTATTTTACAAGTTTATTTGAAGTAAGTGTGCAGACAGAAATGTATAACATATGCCATGGTATAGTGCATTATTTTACACATTTATCTGAAGTAAGTGTGTAGATAAGAATGTATTACATAAGCCATAGCGTGGTGCATTATTTTACAAGTTTATTTGAAGTAAGTGTGCAGACAAGAATGTATTACATAAGCCATAGTGTTGTGAATTATTTTTCAAGATTATTTGAAGTAAGTGTGCAGACAGGAATGTACTACATATGCCATAGTGTAATGCATTATTTTACAAGTTTATTTGAATTAAGCGTGCAGACAGGAATGTATTACACATTCCATTGTGTAGTGCGTTATTTTACGTGTTTATTTGATGTAAGTGTATAGACAGGAGTGTATTATATAAGCCACAGTGTAGTGCATTATTTTACATGTTTATATGAAGTAAATGTGCAGACAGGAATGTATAACATAATCCATGGTGTAGTGCATTATTTTACATGTTTATTTGAAGTAAGTGTGCAGTTAGGAATGTATTACATAAGCCTTAGTGTAGTGCATTATTTTACATGTTTATTTGAAGTAAGTGTGCGGACAGGAATGCATTACGTATGCCATAGTGTAGTGCATTATTTTATATGTTTATTTGAAGTATGTGTGCAGACAGGAATGTATTACGGATGCCATAGTGTAGTGCATTATTTTATATGTTTATTTGAAGTAAGTGTGTAGACAGGAATGTATTACATAAGCCATAGTGTGGTGCATTATTTTACAAGTTTATTTGAAGTAAGTGTGCAGACAGGAATGTATGCAGACAGGAATGTATTACGTATGCCATAGTGTACTGTATTATTTTATATGTTTATTTGAAGTAAGTGTGCAGACAGGAATGTATTACGTATGCTTAGTGTAGTGTATTATTTTATATGTTTATTTGAAGTAAGCGTATAGACAGGAATGTATTACATAAGCCACAGTGTGGTGCATCATTTTACAAGTTTATTTGAAGTAAGTGTGCAGACAGGAATGTATTACATAAGCCATAGTGTAGTGCATTATTTTACACGTTTATTTGAAGTAAGTGTACAGATGGGACTGTAAGTCATAAGTCAATGGGCGGCACAGTGGTGCAGTGGTTAACGTTGTTGCCTCACAGCAAGAGGTTCTCCGGTTTGATTCTCGGCTGGGGTGCCTTCTGTGTGGAATTTGCATGTTCTCCATGTGTTCGCGTGGGTTTCCTCTGGGTACTCCGGTTTCCTCCCACATTCCAAAGACATGCCTCTGGAGCATTTCTCCCCGGGCCTCTGCTGAAAACAGGCTCTGTGGAACCTAGTCGGAGTTTCCCAGTCAACAAATGATAAATAAAATAAATAGTGTGGACAAAGACACCTGCACACCTTTTCTTTTCACTTTTTTTACAGCTGCTAAGTTCTCACAGAGCAAACATCATATATGGGTCATAGCTAGAGAACAACACATATAAATGACATGACTATGGTATGGGGATGTTAACTGCCAGAAATTTAATTAAGTACATCATTTAGCATGAAACAAAAGGGACTTGCTACATTACATCTTTAACTTCATGCACAGGACATTGGTCACTAGTGTTCCCCATGTCAAATGTTGCTTAGACTTACTGATGATTGCACTTGCTTGGAAACCTGTTGTTCCATATATTGATAACTGGGCTAATAAAATACAAATATAATACATATAGGAATGTAACTGTCCTCTGTTTGTTAAAAACATCTTGCTACCAAGGCAAACTTAGGATTCAGGATACAGCAGTGTGAGGATTCAGAATTTGTAGAATACAATAAAAAAGAAAGAATGGAAGAGGTTCAGAACAAAAAACACGGAAGAGAAAGCAACTAATTAATGTCTAAAATTCAAAGAGAATATTAATTAAAGACTACACTGCTTTGTTAGGTAAAACACAGATCACAGGAAATGATTACATAGTTCAATCAGAAAACATTCAACTTACAGAAAATGGCAGCATTTTTCCAACAGAAAATATAGAAAAAATAGGCAAGCAGCAGGCTAAAAAGATAAAATGTAAGTTAAACTTGGAAGGATTGAAGAACATTACTGCAAGAAAAAGAGGTGAAAGACAGATGTTGATAAGACAGCACTAGCAGTAGAGGTACATGAGTAGCTGGATGAGAAGTGTGTGCTTAGAAATGTATGGAGCAAGGAGAACAGTGGCATTAAGATGACTAATGGTGGTGAAGATCATTCCTTTGTAAACAATGACAGAACAGATATCACTGAATTAGAAGCTGGACATGATAAACTAATGATTTTTACTCAGAGTCAATATTTCCCAAATGAAATACCCCTATCAATAAAGCTGACCTCAATATTTTCTCTCTTAACTCCACCCAAAACTGAGGTCATAATCCATACTAAATTGTTAAGTGTTCTAATCAATAAAAACCTTAAATTCAATCTGCACTTCTGAAATTAATAGCAAGTAAGACACCCAAAAAACTTGGATTACTCTACAGACACAATAAGTTCCTCACGTCATCAGCTAAACAAGTGTTAGCACTATCTTACCTGTTACCCTTTCTAACTCACGATGCACTCTTATCTGCAGTCCTCCCCGAGAACAAAACTAGAAACTTGCTTTAACAAGATTGCCAAATTTGCTGCAAATAGTTGTAATTCTACTCATCACTGTATTGCCCTAAAACTATTACAGTGGCTTGAATCCCCTACTACCTATTACTCCTTCAACTTTCAGCTACACATAAATTTATTTATAAACCACAACACTGCCCTGCACTTAGCTCCTAACTTACCCTTTATAACTCTATTAGGTCTCTGCAATCTGACATCAACATCTTCTTCAAGTTTATAAACCCAAATTACCAGCAAGCAACTTATTATACTCTTGGAATATTGCCACGATATTAAATAACCTACCTACATGTGTCCGCATAGAACAAAGCCCTTCCAAATTCAAAACTGCACTGTACAATCATCTCCTCTTTAATTGGACATGTAATTGTACAGTAGCTTCCTCTGCCATTACCTAATTCTGCAAACTGTTCTTATCCAAATCTTGTAAACTTTTAACTACTTAATCCTTCCTCTTGCTCTCTCCAAACTCCTTAACTGCCCTCCCCCTCTTCTCTCCCTTCTTCCATGTTCTTCTACTATCTTTTTTCTTTCTCTTTTTTTCTGCTGTCCATCCTACATACTTTTTCCCTTTCTTCTTTCTAATTACTCTCCCCCTATAAGTGCTCCTCTTATGTCTTCCTATCTACACATTGTCCTGTTTATTCTGTGCAACACCTGAATTCACTTAGGCTCATAGGATCATAGGAAGTTACTAGGCTATTGGCCCTGAGGCCCTTACAAGCCTAGCCAAGAATTTAGCCCATGTTCAAACAAGTCAGAATCCTATGCCACTGTCCAGCAGGGACATAGGTGGAATCCCAGGGGTGTATTTTCCGTTCCCCATCCAGTTGTCCAGGTTGTGCTTAAAAAGGTTTAATGAGTTCCTCTGCTTTACATGGAGAGTGTCTATTCCCCAAAAGGGGGAGTCTCTGGGACACACATCTGTCTCCCCAACAAGTCCTGTTGATGTCACATACCAGGCTGAGATCTTGCGTGCAAGTTACTCAAGTGGAGCTTGACTTTCGGATATGCAGAAGTCCCATCAGGCTGGGGTCTAAGATTGCTTTGTATGCCAGACAGAGGTCACCTCTGAGAAGTCTGTAGGAGACATGAGTAGAGGGACAGGGCTTTTAGCATATCTGTGTAGGGTAGATGTTTGAGGCCCTGGATTCTCTGGGTGAGGAATCTCTGTGGTATCTCCAGCTGCTGCATGTGTTTTGTGATGTACATGCAGAAAGGTGCATTGTATTCAATAATTGGTCTTATAAGGGAAGAATACAGGGATGTTATAACCACCTTGTCCCTGGATGAGATACCCTTACTAATGAGGTGGGCCATGTAGAAAGTGTTCCATACAATGGAGGCAATATGGTGGTCAAAAGTCAGTTTGCTATCGACCTGGGTTGCCAAGTCCTTCACGACTGATTGCATGCTTAGTGCCTTATTATCAATGTGATAATTTGTAAGGACATCATTCTCCCCAAAAGGGATGATGATGATGCATTTTTTAGCATTCAGTTTGAGGCCATGTTTCTGGCACCAGTCATTTGTTTGGGTCAGACCCTCTTGGAGGATGTCCACATCACTAGGGGAACTGGTGAAAGCACCCAGCTTGCAGTCATCTTCAAACTTGGTCATCCATAGCCCACTAGATTTGGTCTGTGCCTCTGAGAAGTATACCCCAAATGGCAGAGCCCCTAAGACCATTCCCTGGGATACACCACTTGTTACAGGTTTACTACTTGAGGTGGCTTCCCCTATTTTGACTAGGTGGGTTCTGTCCATGAGCAAGTTTGCTACCCATCTGGTAACATACAGATTGATGTCTTCTTGAGAGAGTTTATCTATTAAACGTGAGTGGGGAATAGTATCTAAGGGCTTGGCCAGGTCAAGGTAGGCACTGTTTTCCCCTCATCTATGGCCTTAGTGACTGTCTCAAAAAAGTCAACCAAACTTAACAGGCACAACCTCCTCTTGACAAAATCAAACTGCGGGATCAAGTGTCTGGAGGTTTCCAATGTCCTTGTTAATGAGGTCCATGATAATCTGCTCCATGGCCTTGCAGATCAGGCTAGTTAGGCTGATGGGTCTGTAATTTCCTGGATTGGTGGATGCTCCACCTTTGTGCAAAGGGATGACAGTAGCTGTGCTCCACTCAGCTGGGATGAAGCCAGTACTTAGGCTTTGGTTGACTAGAGTGCCTAATGGTGCTTGAATTCCTTGATGGTTATAACTGTTTAAAATTTGAAAAATTTAATTTTGCCTAGTATTATCACGCCATGTTTCTATTCTCTGTACTATGAATATGTTTTATTTTTGCTGATAGTATGGAAAAACACACCAGGATAGCTGCTCTTTTGAAAAACAAAACAAAAAAAAACCACCCGCTTTAATGACTTTAAACGCACTTTGTACAAACATTTTTCGTCTCACTTAATAGCAAAACTTCTTCAGAAATTTACTAAATACATAAAATTCACCCTTTATATGAACTTTGAATTGAATTTGGCACCAAAGAAAACGCCTCTATTGATGACGAAATTTTAAAGCTATATTGCCTATATTTCTCATTGAATAAATCCTCTTACAAGCTTATATTTACAAATACTGATGAACACAAAGGAATGGATTCTAGATACATTAACAATACTAAAAGATCACTAAATATTTGTATTTAAATAAAATAAAATTAGTCAATGAGTCAAAAACATTATATATATATATATATATATATATATATATATATATATATATATATATATATATATATATATATATCTAAAAAATCATTGAAAAATTATTAAAAAATTATAAATTATAAATATATTTCACCAAAATCTATTAAAATGTATAATAAATTTATAATTTTATAATTTAATATATTTGTGACTTATATGAATTATTATGCTTCACCTATCTAAACTTTTTAACTTTAACAAACACATCATAGAACATTTATCATTAATACCTGGAAAAGCATATGCGTTAAGCCTTATTTGACAAAAGTTCTAACTTTTCCAAATGTAGACCAGATGGTCCCCCTCTTGCATCCAAATGTACTTGTTGTATTATTTTGAACTTAAATTTATGTTCGGGTACTTATTTGTATGCCTAGCTAAAGCATTATCCTCTTTTCCTTGATTGATGCATCTTACATGTTTCAAGACCCTATCTCTTAATCTTCGGTCCGTTTTGCCCACAATAAATGATGGACATCCCTGACATATTGCTATGTAGACCACTCCCTTAGAGTTACAATTATACCTCCCTTTTAGGTAAATTTTATACCCATTGATGTTAGTTCTATAACCTGTGTCCATTAAATAACATAATGAGCAGTTACCACATTGCATCATGCCCGGATTCCTTACAAATATATCTTTTTGTTTCTGAAAAAGATGTTTGAAACTATTTGTCCTTCTCCATACAATCTTAGGTTTGAAATTAAAAATAGACCTTAAAGTTGCATCGTCATTTAATAAAGACCAATTTTTCATAATAATTTCCTTTATATGTACTGCATCAGAACTAAAGTTCATAATGCATACTAAGTTGAAGTTGTTTCTCTCTTGAAACAATTCCAGTCTATCTGTTACTTCCATGATTGCTCCACTGTTGTGATCTACACCCATCTTATTTCTATTGCTTAAAATGGGTGTATATACTCCATTGCTTCTTTTTCTTATTACTTCATTCATTATTTCATCAATGAGACTAGATGGATATGCTCTATTGAGAAACATTGATTTTAAATTGCAGCATTCCTCTTCAAAAACTTTATCTGTTGTTATCATTTTTGCTGCTCAGACAAATTGTCCCTTAAGCACTGACCGTTTTTGGTGGTACGGATGGGCACTAGAAAAATGCAAGAATTTATTTGAATATGTAGGCTTTCTATATATGAGAGCTTCATACTGTTTTAAATGCCTATTTTTTATCAACTTTATATCTAAATATGACACAGACAAATTATCAAACGTATGTGTGAAACTTAAAAAATCAGTTGTCTGGTTTAACATAAAAACTAAATTTTCAGCTATTTTGTTCTGTACCTTGAATTATGACAAAAATATCATCTATAAATCTGACATACAATTTCACTACTTCCTGAAATAGGCATTAGGAAAAACATATGTGTTCTCCCAATATGACATCACCATGTTTGCATAACCTGAACCACATGGTGATCCCATCGCTACCCCCTTCTTTTGCACATAATATTGCTTGTCGAAAAGAATAAAATTATATGATAGTATGATGTCCAACATTTCTTGTACTAAGGAAATATCGGAAACTGATGCCTGTTTTTGATGCATTCTTTCCACAACCCATTCTATTCCTTCATTATGCGGAATACTAGTGTACAATTCTCTGACATCTATTGTTAGAAAATTGTAATCATCTTTATATTCAAAATTATCCAGTCTTTGCAAGAAAGTCCAAGAATCCTTAATAATCCATTCCTCTTCTACTACATATTTCTTTAATATGACATCTATAAATTTGGCACATGCATAAGTTGAGGAATTTCTCCCATCTACTATAGGTCTAAATGGGGGTTTATATAAATCCTTATGGATTTTTGGCACTCCGAAGATACGTGGTACTCTAGGTATTGGCATCGACAAAAATTGAAATGTTTGAATGTCTATTCTTGCATCTATAAATAATTTAATTTATAAAACTTTTAATAAATTGATTTGCTTTATTATATTCATTGATAGATGCCATTTGATAAACATCAGTTGCCAATATATCTCTGATGTGTTGCATATAATCTGGAACATCCATAAAAACTAAACCCCCACCTTTATCTGGACTCATTATTCTGATATTAGCTTTTAACATACAATCAAGGTTGTCTCTTTCTTCTTTATTTAGATTGTCAATTCATTTTATATTGTTTTGACTTAACTTCCTCAAATCTAACTCACATATTTTTTCAAAAATAGCCAGAGAATTGTGTAAAGGAGGATTATAACAACTTGCTATTCTAAACTCATTATTAACATAGTCTTGTTGTACACCTAACGATTGTTTTAGATTGAATTTTCTGACAAACAATTTAAGATCACAGATTGTCTCTGCCACATTCATCCTACTCAATGGTACAAAAGTAAGGCCTTTGGAAAGCGTGTCCGCCAAATTCTGTGTAACCTGAAATGAGGAAAAATTATAAACAATAAAATCATTCTTATTGTTTTTAATAATATCAGATCCATTTTGTTCAAAGACCATTCCCTGGGATACACCACTTGTTACAGATTTACTACTTGAGGTGGCTTCCCCTATTTTGACTTGGTGGGTTCTGTCCATGAGCCAGTTTGCTACCTATCTGGTAACATATGGATTGATGTCTTCTTGAGAGAGTTTATCTATTAAATGTGAGTGGGGAATAGCATCTAAGGGCTTGGCCAGGTCAAGGTAGGCACTGTTTTCCCCTCATCTATGGCCTTAGTGACTGTCTCAAAGAAGTCAACCAAATTTAACAGGCACAACCTCCCCTTGACAAAATCAAACTGTGGGATCAAGTGTCTGGAGGTTTCCAATGTCCTTGTTAATGAGGTCCATGATAACCTGCTCCATGGCCTTGCAGATCAGGCTAGTTAGGCTGATGGGTCTGTAATTTCCAGGATTTGTGGATGCTCAACCTTTGTGCAAAGGGATGACAGTAGCTGTTCTCCACTCAGCTGGGATGAAGCCAGTACTTAGGCTTTGGTTGACTAGAGTGCCTAATGGTGCTTGAATTCCTTGATGGTTATAACTGTTTAAAATTTGAAAAATTTAATTTTGCCTAGTATTATCATGCCATGTTTCTATTCTCTGTACTATGAACATGTTTTATCTTTACTGATAGTATGTTTTATTTAGTTTTAATTGCTCTCTGTAAATTTTGATAATTTCTTTATGTAATTTTTTTGATCTTTTTTGAACCTTGTTCTGAAACTTTATGCAAGCCTTATTGTTAAACTGTAGCTTTTCTCCCCAGGCCTCCACTGAAAATCAGCCCATTTTGGCCCAGTAGATTTTCCTGGTAAACAAATGCCAATGAACAAACAAATAAGTAAATAAATAAAGATTTTTTAGATGTGGTCAGAAAATATATTTTTGTAATTGGAGATTCGATTATCAGAGAAACTGACAGAGTTGCAGAGAAGATAATGAACATCAAATAGTGTTATGGGCAAAATACAAACCTTAGAACGCCTGAATGTAAGGAAGTATACAAACCTTAGAACGCCTTAATGTAAGGAAGTATACAAACCTTAGAACGCCTGAATGTAAGGAAGTATACAAACCTTAGAACGCCTGAATGTAAGGAAGTATACAAACCTTAGAACGCCTTAATGTAAGGAAGTAAGGATCTGTTTTTATTCATGTTGATAGAAATCATCTCATCTGCAAGGACTCTCTGACTATTAGTAAGGAAATTACAGCCCTCTTAGATAGCATAGCTTGGACAGGTGCCAGGACATATTTTTCTCAAGTAACATATAGAAAAAAGAGTCAGGTGAGCATGAATGAAAAATGTTTTTCCCAGTAAGATCCTTTATTAATATAAACCAAACTGTAAATCCATCATAAACATGCAATTGAATCAAATATTCCAAATATACATAACCTTGGTAGATTAGATGAACAGTATGTACATTAATCTGTAGGTAATACAGTACATACACACATTAAATCTAGACTCTGTGGTAGTATCAGGAAGAACAGAGGATAAGGAAAGTACAGGTAACAAAAACATATCACTCATGCAAAGAACAGTCCTAAATACCAGTCTACTACCAGAATCCTTCACTGAAAAGTAGTCATACTATAAAGCTATAAGTAATAAAAGATGGTCCAATTACTTGTCAAACACTGTGTAAAAAAAGCTAAGCATTCCATTCATATGTTGTCTGCTCTTCTCATTTGATACAAACTTACAATAATACACTGGATTAACATTCCATTCATGTGTTGTGTGCTCTTCTCATTTGATACAAACTTACAATAATACACTGGATTAGCATTCCATTCATGTGTTGTGTGCTCTTCTTATTTGATACAAACTTACAATACTACACTGGATTAGCATTCCATTCATGTGTTGTGTGCTCTTCTCATTTGATACAAACTTACAATAATACACTGGATTAGCATTCCATTCATATGTTGTGTGTTCTTCTCATTTGATACAAACTTACAATAATACACTGGATTAGCATTCCATTCATGTGTTGTGTGCTCTTCTCATTTGATACAAACTTACAATAATACACTGGATTAACATTCCATTCATGTGTTGTGTGCTCTTCTCATTTGATACAAACTTACAATAATACACTGGATTAACATTCCATTCATGTGTTGTGTGCTCTTCTCATTTGATACAAACTTACAATAATACACTGGATTAACATTCCATTCATGTGTTGTGTGCTCTTCTCATTTGATACAAACTTACAATAATACACTGGATTAACATTCCATTCATATGTTGTGTGCTCTTCTCATTTGATACAAACTTACAATAATACACTGGATTAGCATTCCATTCATATGTTGTGTGTTCTTCGCATTTGATACAAACTTACAATACTACACTAGATTAGCATTCCATTCATGTGTTGTGTGCTCTTCTCATTTGATACAAACTTACAATACTACACTGGATTAGCATTCCATTCATGTGTTGTGTGCTCTTCTCATTTGATACAAACTTACAATAATACACTGGATTAACATTCCATTCATGTGTTGTGTGCTCTTCTCATTTGATACAAACTTACAATAATACACTGGATTAACATTCCATTCATGTGTTGTGTGCTCTTCTCATTTGATACAAACTTGCAATACTACACTGGATTAGCATTCCATTCATGTGTTGTGTGCTCTTCTCATTTGATACAAACTTACAATAATACACTGGATTAACATTCCATTCATGTGTTGTGTGCTCTTCTCATTTGATACAAACTTACAATAATACACTGGATTAACATTCCATTCATGTGTTGTGTGCTCTTCTCATTTGATACAAACTTACAATACTACACTGGATTAGCATTCCATTCATGTGTTGTGTGCTCTTCTCATTTGATACAAACTTACAATACTACACTGGATTAGCATTCCATTCATGTGTTGTGTGCTCTTCTCATTTGATACAAACTTACAATAATACACTGGATTAACATTCCATTCATGTGTTGTGTGCTCTTCTCATTTGATACAAACTTACAATAATACACTGGATTAGCATTCCATTCATGTGTTGTGTGCTCTTCTTATTTGATACAAACTTACAATACTACACTGGATTAGCATTCCATTCATGTGTTGTGTGCTCTTCTCATTTGATACAAATTTACAATAATACACTGGATTAACATTCCATTCATGTGTTGTGTGCTCTTCTCATTTGATACAAACTTACAATAATACACTGGATTAACATTCCATTCATGTGTTGTGTGCTCTTCTCATTTGATACAAACTTACAATAATACACTGGATTAACATTCCATTCATGTGTTGTGTGCTCTTCTCATTTGATACAAACTTACAATAATACACTGGATTAACATTCCATTCATATGTTGTGTGCTCTTCTCATTTGATACAAACTTACAATAATACACTGGATTAGCATTCCATTCATATGTTGTGTGTTCTTCGCATTTGATACAAACTTACAATACTACACTAGATTAGCATTCCATTCATGTGTTGTGTGCTCTTCTCATTTGATACAAACTTACAATACTACACTGGATTAGCATTCCATTCATGTGTTGTGTGCTCTTCTCATTTGATACAAACTTACAATAATACACTGGATTAACATTCCATTCATGTGTTGTGTGCTCTTCTCATTTGATACAAACTTGCAATACTACACTGGATTAGCATTCCATTCATGTGTTGTGTGCTCTTCTCATTTGATACAAACTTACAATACTACACTGGATTAACATTCCATTCATGTGTTGTGTGCTCTTCTCATTTGATACAAACTTACAATACTACACTGGATTAGCATTCCATTCATGTGTTGTGTGCTCTTCTCATTTGATACAAACTTACAATAATACACTGGATTAACATTCCATTCATGTGTTGTGTGCTCTTCTCATTTGATACAAACTTACAATAATACACTGGATTAACATTCCATTCATGTGTTGTGTGCTCTTCTCATTTGATACAAACTTACAATACTACACTGGATTAGCATTCCATTCATATGTTGTGTGCTCTTCTCATTTAATATAAACTTACAATACTACACTGGATTAGCATTCCATTCATATGTTGTGTGCTCTTCGCATTTGATACAAACTTACAATAATACACTGGATTAACATTCCATTCATGTGTTGTGTGCTCTTCTCATTTGATACAAACTTACAATAATACATTGGATTAACATTCCATTCATGTGTTGTGTGCTCTTCTCATTTGATACAAACTTACAATAATACACTGGATTAACATTCCATTCATGTGTTGTGTGCTCTTTTCATTTGATACAAACTTACAATAATACACTGGATTAACATTCCATTCATGTGTTGTGTGCTCTTTTCATTTGATACAAACTTACAATAATACACTGGATTAACATTCCATTCATGTGTTGTGTGCTCTTCTCATTTGATACAAACTTACAATACTACACTGGATTAGCATTCCATTCATATGTTGTGTGCTCTTCTCATTTGATACAAACCTACAATACTACACTGGATTAGCATTCCATTCATATGTTGTGTGCTCTTCGCATTTGATGAAAACTTACAATACTACACTGGATTAGCATTCCATTCATATGTTGTGTGCTCTTCGCATTTGATGAAAACTTACAATAATACACTGGATTAACATTCCATTCATGTGCTGTGTGCTCTTCTCATTTGATACAAATTTACATTAATACACTGGATTAACATTCCATTCATGTGTTGTGTGCTCTTCTCATTTGATACAAACTTACAATACTACACTGGATTAGCATTCCATTCATATGTTGTGTGTTCTTCGCGTTTGATACAAACTTACAATATTACACTGGATTGTCATATATCAGGGTCCATATTGTAAAGGACCATTGACCAGAGGTCTTAGAGATTAGTAAAATGGTCCATTTTAAAAAGGGAAATGTGTAGAGCATATAAGCCTAATTGTGAGCACACATATATTTAGACAGGATTGTGTGCATTTTTCACGACCAGGGAATATACTTTTTCAGCATGTATATTGCAAAAAATGTGACCATAACAAGACAGTTTTTTTTTACCAGGTCAGAAATCTAACAGTTCACAGACAACAATATCTGATGTGTCTGGAATGGTTGTTAATGCTAGGAGAATTAGTAAAAAAAATTTTTTTTTTAAATTGGAAAATGTGCTACATTCCCACAAGAGTGATTTTCTTTTTGTTTGTGAAACATGGTTAAAGAATAATGACTGGAAACTGTCAGGGTATAAATGTTTTAATTTAACAGACATTCTAATAAGAAATCATGTGGAGGTGTTATGATAGGGTTAAACATTTTTATGAGATCTGTGATTATTACATGTTCAGTGATAACACCGATACTAGAGATTGTGTAACTGTGAGAATAAGGACAACTCTGGAACATATAATATAATAATTGTTGGATTGTATAGACCACCAAATTCATGTGCTGATGACCTAGAAGGATTCATACATTTCTTGCCCAAAACACAAGAGAGAAAATAATAGTTGCTGGGGACTTAAATTTACCCGAAACAGACTGGAATAATATAGTTTCAACAGCATTGGTAAGGAAATTATTTACAATACGTGTTCAGGAACAACAATTGCTTCAGACTGTAAAATGTATCAGGGAATAGAACATACTGTACATTGTTTATGCTCCTAAGGATATGACTGCTACTTTGTGTCAAGTTTTACAATCAATAAGGTGCAGTGATTTATAAAGGTTAAATTGCTGCTAGATAATTCTGCCAATCTGAAATCTAAACCAAGGCACATAATATTAATAACAGACTATATGGAATTCCAATGGTCAGTATATAAAACTAATTGGAGTGATTTGTTCAGTGGAAAAAACTATAAAAGGAATGTGGAACATTTGGAAAGAAAATTGTTTAAATACAAAAAAAAAATTTTTTAAATTAACAGGATCTTGGCACATAGTTAGGAGGATATGTTTCCATAAGAACTAGAAACTTGATTAAGATAATAGACAAAAATATAAGAAATGGAAAACTAACTTTAAACACTGAAATAAACAAGCTGGACAGACACAGTAAACTCAGTGTGTGATAAGATCAAGAACATTTTGAAGAAAAAAATATAAAGATATTGAATATAATGGGAAACAATTTGTAGATAATGGGAAACAATTTGTAGATAAGATGTGCAAGGAGTAAAGACATACAATTTGAGAAACTGTGCATAGATTCTAAAATTTATTCTCAGACACAACAGATTAAGATATATTTATCAAATCTTACGGAAAGCAGTTTGTGTCACAGTGAGGGTGAAAAACTGTCCTGCTAACACCTAAATAACTTCAGATGATGAAATTAAATTAGATAATATTAAAGAAGAAATACACAAACTGGACAGCAGCAAAGTATATGGAGGAGAAGGAATCAGTAATAATGACCAGAGAAACGCATGGAACTACAGTACCATTATCTCTGCTGGTCGCTATTCCATTTAAATACAGGGAGATTCCTCAAGATTGGACACAAACCCAGAGTCATATAGACACATTTCCTTTCTAGTTGTTGAAAAAGAATGGAGAACATTGTTTTGGACAAATTATTGTCAGAATTTGAAAGGCTGGGATATGAAAATATATATCAGCATGCATATATTGAAAATAGATATGCAACCATCTGTAATGTGATGTTCTATAACAATAAAATGGCTATAAATGAAATAATTAGGCTGTAAAGTAATTTATATAGTGTTAACATCAGCATTCAATAAGATTTACACAACACTGATCATTAAATGAGAACAACTTGGTAGTGATGTAAACTTGATAGGATGGATAGCTGCATGGACATGACAAGTGTCATGGAGCAAATGGACAGGTGAAATCGTACATTATAGTCAGGGTATCTCACAGGGCTGTATCCTAGACCATTGATTGTTTAGATTGAACCTTATAGAGCTATCTTTTTCATTTGAGATGCTTTACAGTCTAAATGCAGATGACGTGAAAATGGATAAACTGATTACTTGTATTAGAAATAGGGCATGTCAGCAAAAAGCTTGACTAAATTGACCATTTGTGAATAGCTGAATAAATACATCAAAACCAAGCATATGTGATTTGGAGACATAAACTGAAAGGTAAATATTTAATGCAGCACACAATGACTGCAACTATAGATTCGTTTAAGGACATGAGTATGTGGGTAGATCAGCACTGCGCTTTTCTAATTATATCAACCAATTGAGCTTTTCTAATTATATCAACTAATTTGTTATATAGAAAGATTATTATAGAAATATAGTCTTTATAAAATGATTTATAAAGTCTAGGAAATCAGAAATGACCCAAACTAGAGTATGGAATAACAAAATGGAAACCTTATAAGAAAACTTGCACAAGTAAATTGGAAAGAATACAGCAAAAATATACCAAGGCATCCACTGATGTGAACATTTTAATTTATTATAAAAGACTAAAATATTTGAACTTGTAAAGTGTCTCACTTAGATATTAAAGATGAGATCTCATGTTGGTATATAAGGTGTTTACAGACAACTACCTTTGGAAATGTTTAGGATTATCAAAAATAGTACAGAATCATTGGATAATATGTATATTAATGGGTTCTCTGATCAAGTAGCTGATGAATGGACTAAACTACAAAATATTAAAGAAAGCGCTAGTTTAGTCATTTTTATAAGAACAGCCTGGAGACTTATTATTGGAATGACTGTCAAGATCATTATGGCGAACTACAAGGACATTACTGCCCATGTCTGAAATATCTGTATGCATGTATGTAAGGACCAAATACAAGCTCTCTGCATGCATACGTGAATATTTCACAAGAGGTGCTGTGCATGTTTTGCTACCAACATTACTGGCTTTGAGACAGTGGGTTTTGAGAGCCTGGGATCTGCATGCTCATAGAACACCTGACGATAAGCCCAGATAGAGATGACGATTTTGATTCTGCATAGTGAGGTCATTTGTTAGTCGTATTAGAGTATAGTAGGGTTACCTGTTGGTATTTCTGTAGCTGAATAGTAGTGTTTATGTTGAAATGGGTTTATTTTTATTGTCTCATACACAACTGAAAAAGATACAAAACAAGATTGTCCACACTCACTCATACTATTTATACTATTTATTTTATTAATGGAAAGACTAGCATCTGCTATGAGACAAAATATCAATATTTCTAGAGTTAAAATTGGAGAAAAAAATAATAAAAAACGTTGTTTGCTTATGGTAGTTTTACCAGCAGTAACCATTGTCAGATTTTCAGATAGAACAAATAAACACTTCAGTAAAATATGAAGGAGTTCTAGCTCTAAACTTCAACAAAAAATAAAAATAAAACTCGGTTATAATAAATGACTCACAATGAAGAAAAAAATCTATTGGAATTATTTTAAAATCAAATCTAGATGGTACTCAAATAGTTAACTTTAACAAAAATGTTGTACATATTAATAAGTTAGTAACTAAACTGGTTAAAGTTAAAAATGTTGAAAGCACATTTGTTTTTTTTTTTTTTTGGTGGTGAAAAACACTGCTCCAAATAATGTCAAAAGCTTATTTGTCTGAATGCTGAGAATATTGAAAGCTCATGTTTATAGAGTTTGTTAGTAGGATTATGAAATTAAATGTTTGACTGAAAAGGTTATAGTGGGTGGTGTGTGGTCCCCCCTGTTGACCATACAAATGTATGCTAACCCTAACGCTAATCCTACACTTTGCATTACTAAAAACTCTTTCCCTAATAGTACCATTACCACTAATGATACCTGATCTAGGTTTTATAGTTGCTGTGTATGATATTGGTTATTTTTATCTAGATTGCATTTTTCAATATTTTGTGATTTGATTTTTTTTTGTGTTTTCATTGTTTTGTGTTTTTTATTCATCTATTCTTAGATACATTTTTCCTTTTTCCTACTGAAATATAAAATATATAATCTTAGGCTTGTACTATAATTGTTAAAACTTATGTACCAAATTATAGTGTTATTGTTTTTGTCTTGACCTTTTATGTTGTTGTAATTTGTGGAGCTTTTCTCCCCGGGCCTCCACTGAAAATGGACATATATCCAGCTGGACTAGCCCGGTCAACAAATGTAAAATAAAATAAAAAAAATAAATAAAATAAAATGAGCATTCAGTCAAAAGAATCATAGAAATATGTGTATTTAACTTCTGAAGACAGATGCTATCTTTTAAAGATAATTCTGTTACCCAAATTTCTTTATACAATGCAAAGTGTGTCTTTACCTTCAAATAAGGAAAAGATGAAATTATTCAACAAAATATTAAGTTCCCCCTGTATTGTTTTCTGCGTATCTCATTTGGCAAAATGTTTTACGCCAGATGCCCTTCCTAACACAACCGGGACTCCCCATTAATCTGGGCTTGGGACCGGCATGAAGAAATGCACTGGCTTGTGCATCCCCAGAGGCAAGTATTCAGAGAAAGAGGCTGGCAAAGAAGAAGTGGGATTGTCAGAGAGATGAAGAAAGTAGACAGGAGTATAAGGAGATGAGGTGCATGGCAAAGAGAGAGGTGGCAAATGCTAAGGATAAGGCACATGGAGAGTTGTATGACAGGATAGACACTAAGGAGGGAGAAAAGGACCTGTACTGACAGAGGGACCGAGCAAGGAAAGATGTGCAGCAGGTAAGGGTGATAAAGGATAATGAGGGAAATGTACTCACAAGCGAGAAAAGTATGTTGAGCAGATGGAAAGAATACTTTGAGGGGCTGATGAATGAAGAGAATGAGAGGGAGAGAAGTTTGGATGATGTGCGGATAGTGAATCATGAAGTGCAATGGATTAGCAAGGAGGAAGTAAGGATAGCTATGAAGAGGATGAAGAATGGAAAGGCTGTTGATCCAGATGACATAACTGGGGAAGCTTGGAGGTGTTTAGGAGAAATGGCAGTGGAATTTTTAACCAGATTGTTTACCGAAATCTTGGAAAGTGAGAGGATGCCTGAGGAGTGGAGAAAGTGTTTTGTTACCGATTTTTAAGAATAAGGGTGATGTGCAGAGCTGTAGTAATTACAGAGGGATAAAATTGATTAGTCACAGCATGAAGTTATGGGAAAGAGTAGTGGAAGCTAGGTTAAGAAGGGAGGTGATGATTAGTGATCAGCAGTATGGCTTCATGCCAGGAAAGAGCACTACAGATGTGATGTTTGCTCTGAGAGTGTTGATGAAGAAGTACAGAGAAGTTCAGGAGGAGTTGCATTGTGTCTTTGTGGACTTAGAGAAAGCATATGACAGGGTGCCTAGAGAGGAGTTGTGGTATTGTATGAGGAAGTCGGGAGTGGCAGAGAAGTATGTAAGAGTGGTACAGGATGTGTACAACGGTAGTGTGACAGCAGTGAGATCTGCAGTGGGCATGACAAATGTGTTTAAGGTAGAGGTGGGATTTACTTCAAGGATCAGCTCAGAGCCCTTTCTTGTTTGCAGTGGTGATGGACAGGTTGACAGATGAGATCAGGCAGGAGTCCCTATGGACTATGATGTCTGCAGATGATATTGTGATATGTAGTGAGAGTAGGAAACAGGTTGAGGAGACCCTGGAGAGGTGGAGATATGTTCTAGAGAGGAGAGGAATAAAGGTTAGCAGGACTAAGACAGAATATATGAGAGGGAGGATAGAGGAATAGTGAGGATGCACGGAGTAGAGTTGGTGAAGGTGGATGAGTTTAAATACTTGGGATCAACAGTTTAGAGTAATGGCGAGTGTGGAAGAGAGGTGAAGAAGAGAGTACAGGCAGGGTGGAGTGGGTGAAGAAGAGTGTCAGGAGTGATTTGTGATAGACAAGTACTAGTAAGAGTAAAAGGGAAGGTCTACAAGAGGGTAGTGAGACCAGCTATGTTATTTGGGTTGGAGACAGTGGCATTGACAAAAAGGCAGGAGTTTGTGGCAGAGTTAAAGATGTTAAGATTTGCACTAGGTGTGACGAGAGTGGACAGGATTAGGAATAAGTATATTAGAGGGTCATCCCGGGTTGGACGGTTTGGAGACAAAGCCAGAGAGGGGAGATTGCATTGGTTTGGACATGTGCTGAGGAGGGATGCTAGGTATATTGGGAAAAGGATGCTAAGGATAAAGCTACCAGGTAACAGGAAAAGAGGATGGCCTAAGATAAGGTTTATGGATGTGGTGAGAGAGGACGTGCATGTGGTTGGTGTGACAGAGCAAGATGCAGAGGACAGGAAGAAATGGAAACAGGTGATCTGCTGTGGCGACCCCTAATGGGAACAGCCGAAAGAAAAAGATGGTTTCCTAAACAAAAATAATGATAATATAAAACATTATATTAGGCCTTGGAGTAAAGGATCAATAACATTTCCTTACATAGAAATGTATAGCCATTTAATTGAATAGACACCTCTTACAAGGCAAACAGGAATGATTTATACACAGTATTCAATGCAGAAAGCATCAGGACTCATGGAACATGCAGATAACTTACAATGGATAAGACATGGAAAATCTTGAATAACTACTGTCAACAAAAAGTAGAACAGTATAAAAATGATATTAAAACTAAATATTTCAAACATTTCTCAAATTGTCCTTTTTTAACTAAAAGCTTGATAGGATCTAATGAAAATAAAATTAATAATAAGAATGAAGAAAGATTCATGTGTTGGTATAATTATTTTTCAGGAATATGGGAATACAGTTTATATCCACGTGCAACTAATAATGGGCAAAACTGCAATTAAAATTGTAGCTTGCTACAGATCATCCACCATGTCCCAGGACCCCCATTCCACATTTCTGGAAACACTGGGAAACATAAAGGTCCTACCAAACACCCTAATATTGGGTGATTTCAATTACCCAAACATTAACTGGGAGAACTACTCAAGTACTAACTCCCTTGCCCAACTTTTCCTAGAATTTGTAAACTCAAACACCCTGCTTCAACTGGTCACGTTGGACCTGGTCATCACCAACATGGGCGACTGGTGTTCCACACCAGAGGTCAACCCCTTGCTGGTTAGATCTGACCATAAACAAATCACTTTGGATATCCATATTCCGCCCCCACCCTGGGACAAGAAAACCACCATGAAAAACTTTTCAAAAGCAAACTTCACGTTACTTAAGACCGAGGCGGAAAGTTTCAAAGCCCCATGCTGAAGGATAACACTGTCCAAGCTGCAAAATCCTTTACCAATGCATTCTACAGGCAGCTACAAGAATGACTGTATCATGCCATCCCAAGCAAAACCAAGACTCATTCCTCCAAGAAAAGGAAACCAGTCTGCTGGACTCCTGCTATGAACAAAGCTATACAACAGAAGGAGGAAACTAGTACAGAAAAGAGTAAAATCCCAAGAAGGGAAGACATCCCTGATCAGTATCAGCCAGAAACTATGATCCCTCATAAAATCATCCAAGGCGAGCTTTGAAAGAAAAATTGCCAAGGACTCCAAAGATAACCACAAGGCATTCTTTAGCTATGTCAAGAATCTAAGTGGCAATGCTCAGATCTGCTCATAGTTAGTGCAGAATGGCACAAAATGCACTGAACCAACTGATATCGCCAACATCCTGGCAGACAGGTTCAGTGCAAACTTCAACCCCTCTCACCCCCTAAAGGGCCCATAACCATACCAGAAGAATGTAGAGTCCCTGAAATCACAGACACTCAGGTTAAAACAGCCCTCTTCAAAGCCAAAAACACAGCATCAATGGGACCAGATGGTGTCCCAGGCTGCGTCCTACACGAGCTCAAAGACAAACTAACCCCTCACCTAAACACACTGTTCAAACTCTGCCCCTCCACAGGCTACATAACCATAGAGAGGCACACAGCAATGGTTATTCCACTCTACAAAGGTGTAATCACAACAGACCCCGCTTGGTCTGCAAGGCTATGGAGCGCATCATCATGGAACTCATTAACAGAGACATTGGGAAGCTCCAAACACTGGACCCTACCCAGTTTGGCTTTAAGGGCAGATCATGCCTCCTAAACCTGGTGGATTTCTTTGAGACAGTTACCAAGGCTATAGATGAGGGAAAGGGGGTACTCACAGCCTACCTAGACCTCGATAAGGCCTTCGGCACCATTCCCCATTCTGGTATTATAGACAAGCTCACAAGCCTGAACATAAACCCCTATGTCACAAGATGGGTTGCCAACTGGCTCATGGACAGAACCTACATGGTGAGAGTTGCAGGAGCTAGGTCCGACTCTAAACTGATTACAAGTGGTATTCCCAAGGGCTCAGTCCTAGGACCCTTCCTGTTCGGCATATGCTTCTCAGAGGTACAGGCAAGCACAGAAGGACTATGGCTGACCAAGTTCACAGACGACTGCAAACTAGGGGCTATAATTGACTCTCCAGCTGACACAGACATCTTCCAAAAGGGTCTCACTGAGATGGATACCTGGTGTCAAAATCATGGCCTCAAGCTAAATGCCAAAAAGTGCATAGTCATCCCCTTTGGAAAAATCAAAGTACCCACAAACTACCACATAGGTGGTAGTCCCCTAAATACGGAAGATGTAATAAAGGATCTGGGGACCCAAGTAGATAGTAATCTCACCTTTGATAATCCCATTGCCAAAGTGGTTAGAAAATCCTTCTAAGTGGCCCACCTAATCACAAAAGGGTTCGCATCCAGATCAAAAGAGGTCATTGTGTCCCTCTACTCATCACTCATCAGACCCATCATAGAGTACAATGCCCCATTTGGGATGTACCTTACAAGACACCTACAACAGCTGGAAAGACCACAGAAGTATCTCACCAAGAGGATCACTGGCCTCAAACAGATGCGCTATGCAGCTGTACTCGGTTGCATACCACCTATTCAGAGGTGATCTGTGCCTGACATACAAGGCCATGTCCAACCCAGAATTGATGGACATGCTCCACCTAAAGAAAACCTTATCACCTCAAGCCACATGCTCTAGGGATCTAAACCTCACCGCAGCAATAAATAGGACATGCTGGAGGGATAGATTCCTGTCCCAGAGACTTCCCATGCTTTGGAAAAAGATCCCAATCTACATTAGGCAGAACTCCTCACTAACACTCTCAAAAGAAACCTTGACAAGTGGATGGGAAACAGAAAGTTTACCTCGGGGATCACTTCAGTGGCTCTGCTGGGCAGAGGCACAGGGACCTAATCTAAGCTAACACATTCTGGCTAGGCTTATAAATGCCTTCGGGCAGAGAGCCTAGTACCAACCTATGAACCTATCAGTAGAAACACTTAAGTGAATTTGGCCTAAAGAAAAATGAAGAAATCTCAAAGTTGTGTGGTATATTCCCGTTCTACCAAATGTTCATTCTGGATTATATTAAATGGAATGCTTTATTAAATACAGTCGAGAATGAAAATTAATTAAGGAACACAATGTATATAATTACACAGTTAAAATTGGTTTAAAATAAAGTGAAAGTCTTGGTTGAATTTCTTTTTTTATGAAATTTTTCTTTCATTTGATTTGTTAATAATCTTTTACTCATATATGTAAATAATGCTTTTTCAAATAAGGGACTATGTTTTAAAATTTCAACCAAAAATAAAAGGGAAAAACAAGAATTATTTATAAAATAGGAAGCCCTTAGTGGCATTCAGGTAAGGCATTCTCTTACATGTCATTATATTTGAATCTAATAGTTGCATGACAACTTCTAATTCTCAAGGATTTACTGATAGGATGTAATGAAAAGCTTATAGAAGTTCTGAAGGTTTCAGCTAATCTAACCTAACTGATCTGACTGTTTACTGAATACAATGCTGACTAGTTTACCTTTTGCATCCCGGGAGTTTATAAAATCAAAAAGTTGTCTCATTTATTCCATTCTCTGGTGATGTATATAGATTTGAATAGACAGATATAGAGAGATGCTGGAAGAATTAAACATCTGTGTCCGCCAATCTAAAAACTGCAGTTTTTTTATATATAAATGAAACCAATGCAAGTTCTTGCATACAAAACAATATTTTGTGGGTTATCCAAAAGCACAGCAAGTACCTTTAACTCAATCTGTTACATTGTCTTATTCCAGTGACAATGTGTTTTGGTAGGTCTCACTGGATGACTCTGAAATTTACCATATACCCTCTGACCTGAGTAACCCTCCGATCACTCTTTACACTGATGACACAGTTATACCCTCTTACCTCACTAACCCTCCTATCACTCTTTACACTGATGACACAGTTATACCCTCTGACCTCACTAGCCCTCCTATCACTCTTTACACTGATGACACAGGTATACCCTCTGACCTCACTAGCCCTCCAATCATTCTTCACACTGATGACACAGTTATACCCTCAGACCTCACTAGCCCTGCTATCACTCTTTACTCTGATGTCACAGTTATACCCTCTGACCTCACTAGCCCTCCTATCACTCTTTACACTGATGACACAGGTATACCCTCTGACCTCACTAGCCCTCCAATCATTCTTCACACTGATGACACAGTTATACCCTCAGACCTCACTAGCCCTCCTATCACTCTTTACACTGACACAGTTATACCCTCTGACCTGAGTAACCCTCCAGTCACTCTTTACACTGATGACACAGTTTTCTTTTCATCCAGTCATTCAAATATTCAAAATTTATTTTATTTATTTATTTTATTTTACATTTGTTGACCGGGCTAGTCCAACTGGATATATATCCGTTTACAGTAGAGGCCTGGGGAGAAAAGCTCCAGTACAGGCAAAACAAACAATGGTATATCACAAAAAAAAAAAAGTTATCTTGAAAAAATATAAAAGGTAAAAAAGAGAATTGCAAAATAAAATCTAAATACTTATAAGATAATTTCAACAAATTAAAAAATAGGCATACTTTTAAGAAGTAACTCTCAACAATAGAAAGAGTAAGTTCGGAGCTCAGGGTGGGGGAAGGGTAGCAAAATTCGATGTGAGGAGACATACTTTCAGTCGGGATTAGTACAAGGACATAGCCATTGAGTTTTAAGATGTTCTTTGATATGTTTTTTGAACAGAGAGGTAGAGTCTTGATTAGTTATTTCTTGAGGGAGTTGATTCCAGTGTTTACCTATGGAATTTGAAATTAACGCATCCCCAGCTTTATTGTATGATTTAGTTGAGGATACTAGGAGTTTATTTGCAGAGCGAAGTGTGGCTAGATTTTTATAAGGAGAAATCAGTTTTGCCACTCTCAACCCAGCTTCAATATAACCTTCATTCTCAGCACTTAGCTCAGATGTTGTCTGCATCAAAAATCTGTCTTCAGGTACTTTTGCACTGAATACGTCACCTAACTCATGTTTTGCCTTCATCGCTTCCCCTTGCACACTCTGATCTCACCTGCTGCCTACCTCCTGTATTTACCAAAAATTAATCCAGACTTTTTGTGTGCAATTATATCTACCCATTGTTTCTACTGCAATTATTCTGAGTTTGTGAGTTTATTCTTTTTTTATTTTTTAATTATTTTCTTCACCCAGGCTGTAGCTAATGAGTTAAAACTGGTTAAGTGCAAGGATAGCTAGGGTCTGTATACAGAGGACTAAGTCAAGGGAATAGATAATTATAGGGACTGTTTTCATTTCATGTATTTATGTCAATATTACCTTTATTCCAGAATTGTTAGGTAGGGAAATTTGCACATCATGTCAAAATCACAAATGTTGCATCTTCTATGGTCTGAGAGGTCTTCAGCATTATTTGTACAAACAATATGACCGGGCAAATACTAATACTGTTGAAGTTAATTATAGTAGATGTAAAGTAAGGCATTTAGGAATGGAAAAATCTGAATACCGATTCAGCTTGGACTTCCGTCACATAGAAGAATGTGTTTAAATTTAAAAATTTGGGAACTGGGCTAAATAATAATTAGAATTTTGCAGGACATGTAAATAAGATAATAATTAAATGAAATGCATTGTTAAGAACAATGCTAAGAACAAGTATATCTAGAAAGTATAGTGTATTTGGAAATTCTGTACAAATCCATAATTAAATCTACTATGAAATGTGAGGGTGAAGTGTTTATGTATTCATATACCAACATTAAAGGGATAGATATAATCCAGAGTTTTTTACTAGATTAAAAATGATATGGTCTATATAAATTATGAGCAGAGACTAAGGTCTCTCAATGTATTTACTGTCATTTATAGAATTAAAAGAAGAGGGTTAATCTGAATGTACAAATGTTTTAGAAAGCAAGTGCTAGAGGGCTTTATTAATGTTTACTAGCTATATGGCTATTAACAAGGAATAATTGTTTATTCATTGTATTGGAAAAAATAAATTCTAAGTTTGAGAGAGTTTTTTTTTTAATTTCATTATTGAGTTGTAAAAGAATTGTGAAGTGCTGAAAATCTATGCAAGCAATAATACCCAACAGAGTGTGTGTTAATGTGCAATTAATGCCCACCCAGGGGTGATGTGAGGCCTGACGCTGCAGGACATCTGTTCTCCAGTTAGGGTGCTGATGTACAGTTTGCCCATTTTCTAAGTATTTTTAGAAACAGTTGGACTGGGAACCAAGCATAATGTACCCATTCCACTTAGAGTAAGGCTTGTAGCGAATTCATATCAGGTTGTATAGCCAATTGTAACATTGTCTGCTGTGATCAGTCTGCTATACTGGTAAGCAAACTTAAATCAATCGAACAATCAATCCTTGTGAAGCGATATGAGGGGTCTGATCAATAACTAGTGAGACCGAGACCAGTGTGCACTATCTACCAAGTAAATAGTGTCTAAGAGAAGACAAGGCTCTTTACATTGCTGTCTCAGTTAATGCTTGGCAATTGTACAGTAACAGAATGCAACCTCAAACATTCTAGAAGGCATTTTATACATTGCAGAGCCATAACATCACTAATAGCAAGCTTTTCACAGGAAATAGTTTTCAAAGACTACATGAGTTCCGGAAGACAGTTTCACATCCAGGTTTTAAAATCCTTTGATTTAAGTACCTGTCATACATTCGTAATTTGAGCATATTGGTGTGGACATTGTTGGGTCACTGGTAAAATGAACAGTAAAATCCATGCTATGAGACGGTATTGAGGAAGATGGCAAAAGCTGCAAAGCTCCTCCCCCTGCCTACCTTACCAATAACTGCTTCTGTCCCTAACCTTAGTCCTAACTGTGCACGTTATCTTAAAAAATCCCTTTTCATAATACTGCATCTGTTCAGACAAACTATATCTGGAAGTTGTGGTGGAATTTTGTTAGTGAAATGCAATAAGAGAGTGTTTGTTTTCCTACTGTGATGTATTGGTCTTTGATGTGTTAGGCTTTTACTTTAATGATATTTCAGTATGTACTGGGATGGGCACTATGTGGTTCAGTCTTTCAGCATTTCATAGAATCATTATAGACGGACAAAGAGAGAGTCAGGGGGAGAAGGAGAGTGCAATCTCAAAAATAAAGTGGCTGTTAATGGGTTGAAAGTTAAATGAACATAACTAGTGTTATGCTGACAGTCCAATACTTCACATCTTGGCATAAGTGAACCTCCTGAATCTGCCATAAACAAGATTATGTTTAATGTTTGACTTTTGCTCTGGTGTAGAAATCAAAGCTTTATTTTTACTGCACAGAGTGCAAAAATTTACCAAAGAAATTCAAATACAAAAATACTACACAAAAAGACCTACTAAACAACTGAAACAATCTATCACCAGAAACCAGAATGGGTGGGATCTGTTGTTGTCAAGGCATGACATAGATTCATGACATAGGTTATTGATAGCCATTTGTAGCCAAGCAATGCAAATTCTATTGCTCATTACTACTTTCTGTAACTGATTGAGGGGTTAGACAAGGCTTGTATTTATATTACCATCCACTTATCTAGACTATATTTGAAAAAAAGTTTGGTGAAACTTGGTTTCATATAAAGGAGAGGACTGTTCCAGAGAAAGTTCTTTGAGAAAGTTATCTATCCATCCAGCAGTTTGTATTTATTTTGTAGTGGATATTTAGTTAACATTTGAAAGCATCAGTGGTATTAAATGTTTTCTGAACATGTAGGCGTGTGCAGAGGACTAGATCATTTTAGGCCTTGCAAGTTGGGCAGAAGTGTCTCCAAAGGAATCTGTGAGATAAGACAAAAGATAGAAATTTAAGGAATTCTGTGTAGCTCAACAAACTCAGGTCCATTGATTTTTGTTGTTATTGCAGCAACTGGTCATATTTAAAGGGTTGGACTTCATTTTCAAAAAGTGTATATGGTTTTGCATGCTGTTAAAAGGGATTTTTTTATTTGTTTAGGTTTTTATTTCCTGTTTTATTGAAGAAAAAAGTCTGGGAAAATGAGGCATGAGTTCAAATGAAGATAAGAAGAAGCAACTACATACTATATCAGCCTCCCAGTCATTAGTGAGTGCATGTAAGCTGTGTGATGAAAACATACCAGTTGTACTAGCATAAATAATATATGAGAGAAGTTATTTCTTATCACAATGTCTGCTTTGTCAATATTAACGTGGAATATAAATGGCAATACAGATATAGACAAAAAGCAGAGAACATTGCATTATATTTTAAAATGTCAGATTTAAATAATCTTAAAATGCACACATTTGGAAAGTGGCTACAGTAGTGATAGATGGGGAAATAAAGGTAATAGTGGTAGATTTGTAATAGTAAGAGGTTATTGTCAGGTAATGAGTATTATGTTGGCATTTACTTATATTCCATCTAAAACTACTATTACAAAGCTGAGGAGGATATGGAAAGAAATGATAAGCTTTCAGCATAGAGTAATATTTATGGGTAGAGACTAGAACTTGATCTGCCATAGTGGGGATGTATTGTGAGGACATAGAAGTGAATATTTAACAAATGAGGATACATTTCTGAAGAGGTATATTGAGATATGTAGTATGTAGATAGGAATTCAGTAGCAGGAACTCAAGACAAAATTTGCCTCCACTGAAAGTGGGCTTCTAACCAGTCAAACTTTCCCAGTAATCAAATGTCAATAAATAAATATAGTAACTTGGCTAGACTGGATTAAAATTATATTTCACAGGGATGCATATATTATAATTGAAAGCTTTCAGTCCTATGAAGTAATTGTATTATATCCCACACCAATAAAGACTAAGATAAAGTTGCAGGGTAATGATATAAGAAACTAGAAAGTGATGCTTTCCTCCTTTACTGTTGAAAAGAGAGGAATTTAAGGAACAGGTAGTTAATATGATTCAAGAGTTATTAGGTAATATAGAAACTACTTCAGAAAGGATAGCAACTGAGTGAGATAGAATGAAAATTGAGTTTAAAAACATGGTAAAAATAAAATTCAATAGGGTGATAACATTATAGAGTTTTGCAGATGAAGTTGAATCTCTAGGTACAAGAAGAGGAACAACTTTTAGTGTTCTTAAGGGAAAATAAGGGAGTATTTGAATAATATGCATGAGTTTAGAAGGGGTGTTATTAAGCAGCCTTTTTGATAACAAGTGCTGAGCACAAAACATTTAAGCAGAATAGCATCGATGGCAGAAAGTAGAAAGACTTGTAGCCAAAGTTAAGGAGGCTATGAAAAGAAAATCGGTGATCCTATACAATTATTAGAGATATTTAGGAAATGTGATAAACATTTGTATAAAGCAGAAGATTATGGAGACCAGTAAAAGGTACACATGCAAATATTTATGGAAGACTGAGTTATGATAAGCTTGGAAGATGATGAAACTTAAGAATGAATAGCTAAGACAGGAATTGATGAAAGGAAAAAAATTATATTCCTGTGGAAACTTGTAAGCTATGAGGGAAGAAAGTGATAATGACCTCGAAAGGTTTTGTTTAATAATAATTTAAATTGGGGAAAGTAATATAATTTTTGGAAGAAAGCTGTGGTTGCTGTTAGTACCCAAAGAGAGTGTAAAGACTCTTCAGAACTGAATTAATATAGTCACATTTCAAGTTTAAATCATGCTTGTAAAGCATTGATGACTGTATGAGCTATCTGAATGGCAAAGACATTATCAAAACTGATAGATTCAGATAATTGGATCATTGTGGTTATGTGGTGGGAAGAGAAATATGTGACAATAATAGAAGAATAATGATCCTGAGAGAAACGGAGTATAAAAAAATTGCTATTGTTGGTGACTTGTGAGACAGAGAAAACATTCAATGGAGTCAGCTGGCAATGGTAATATTTGTGTTCTTGGACAAGAGTCAGAGGCAAGAATTAAAGCAAAGTGTTCCTCTCTGACAAATTGTGTTTGAACAGAGGTGTCATTCCCAATTTATTTGCTTTATATTTAGTCATTAACAAAGAAAATAAGGGATTCACAAACTCAAATATATAACTGATGTATTGCAGATGATATTATTTTGTACGTGATAAATCCAGAAATGGATATCTCAGTATTTTGGAAAATTTGGGACAGTTTCATATCTTTTCAGAATATACAGTGAATTTGGACAACATAAAGACAATAGCCATAAACCACATACCCACTCAAGATTTGGTTCAGCAATACCCGTACTAATGTGGATATGATATGAAGTATTTAGATGTACAAATTTAAAAGGTTTCTGTTATGGCAGCTGAGGATAGAGTGGTGCAGAATAAATAATATAAAGACTGAGATGCTGAAAGCCTTTAATTATGGCAGTAGATAACAAGATGCAAGCAGTAGTAATGCTTTTAGTCCTTTTTAATTTAGAGAGAGAGAGAGAGAGAAAATAGGTTTTTAGATGCAAGTCCTTTAGCAGAAAATTCTATTCATAAAGTAGCTGTTAGTATTCTAAGAAATAAGCTAGCTCAGGAATGGAGAAAGAAGATTTTATTTATTTTATTTCATTTTACATTCGTTGACCGGGCTAGTCCAACTGGATACATGTCCATTTTCAGTAGAGGCCAGGGGAGAAAAGCTCCAGTAAAAAGAAATACAAAAATAGCAAATTCAAAATTAGAAAAATGGCATTAACATAGAATATTACATCATAAAGTTAACAAATTTACAAAAAAAAAAAAAAAAACAGGAAAAATGACTTAAAAAGTCAAACATGGAAAATAGTACTCAAGACTAACAACATTAGTAATTAAGAAAAAGGTTAGTTTATAGAGAGTTGTATGAAGAGGCTTATAGTTAAGTTTATTATAGTTTTGAGTGTAACAGATAGTTAAAGGATAACAGTTAGTCAGGGTTGGTATAAGAACATAACCAGTGGTTAGTGAAGAAAAATTTTAGGTTAGTTTTAAGTAGTGGGAGAGAGGTTTGGGTTGTAAGATTCCATAGTTTACCAGCTGAGTTAGAGAACAGGGAGTCTCCTGCTATGTTTTTTTGATAAGGTAGTGTGAATCAACATTTTGTTTGAGGAGCATAGATTCTTCAGGTTATTATGTGGCATTATGAGGGTGGAAAGAATTGGGGTGTTGTTGGCTTGGTATAGGGCTTTGTGGGCTATTGTAAGTTGGTTAAATTGTAGTTGGTGAGGGAGTTCAAGTCAGCCTAGTTGTTTTAGATTCTGACAGTGATGAGTCCTGTAAGGAGAGTTTGTAGCAAATCTGGCAATATTGTTATAAGATTTAGCTAGTTTGTTGAGATTATTTTTAGAAAGGTTGGTATATATGGAGGAAGCATATAATATGGTAGAGATTAAGTGGGTTCTAGATATTGTGGTCTTGGCTTCTGGTGAAAAGAAAGGTTTGATTCTATAGAGGGATCCAAGTTTTCTGTTAATATATTTTATTGTAGTATTTATGTGTGTGTCAAAATTTAGGTGATTGTCAATTGTAATTCCTAGGAGTTTGGTGGGGTCTGGAGAAATGAGGGTACCATTATTGGAAGTTGGTGTGAAATGAAGAGAGGTAGACAAAGAGAGGGTGTAAAGAGCAAAAGTTTGTTTTTTTTTTTAGGTTAAGGAGAAGACAATGGTTAGAGAACCATTGTTCTATAGTGGTGAAAGCTTTTTGTGTGAGAGAATGAAGTTTGGTTTGGGATGTGCCAGAACAAATTATGGTAGTCATCTGCATATTGAATGCAGGTAGTGAGTGGAGTAGAAAGATGAAGGTCTTTTATGAAAATGGAAAACAGTAGAGGACCTAATATGGAGCCCTGAGGGACACCTAGGGGAGGTGGGAAGGAGGTCTGAAAGATGGTTTTGCCAGAGAACTGCTTGTTGTCTGTTTTCAAGGTAGGATGTGAACCAGCTCATAGCAGGACTGTCAAGAGAAAGGGACTTCAGAAGGTGGAGGAGAAGTTGGTTATTAACCATGTCAAAGGCTTTTGATAAGTCAACAAAGAACGCAGAGGACGGAATATTTTTGTTGTGATTTTTGTTGATACAGTTAGTAAAGGATAACAAGGCTGTGGTGGTACTATGGAATGGCTGGAAACCATGTTGACAGTTAGCTAGGAGATTGTAATGGAGTAGGTGGTTTAGTAATTGTTTGTGGATACATTTCTCCATTATTTTAGCAAGTGGAGAGAGTAGAGCTATGGGGCGAAAGTTGGATAAATCAATGGAGTTTCCACCTTTGTGAAGAGGAATAATGTAAGAGATTTTCCAGAGAGAAGGGATAGTGCCTTCTTTTATGGTTCTATTGATCAATATGGAGATGGGAACGGCAATAGCTTTGGCTCCTATTTGGAGGAATTCTGCTGGTAGTTTATCAGCTGAGTGGGTAGTAGGTTTTAATTTTTGGAGTAAGGAAGAGATATAGGATGTGGGTATAGGTTCGAGGTGGAAGGGGGGAGGAATGGAGTTAGAAGTGGGCAATTTAGAGGTGTCAGGTGTTTGATGGTTTGCTAGATTTAGTATAGAAGTAGTAAAGAAAGAGTTGAAGGCATTTTCTGTTTGTGTTGGGCAGTCAGGGTTGGAGCCTAGTGGATTAGGCATGCCTGTTTTGCCTGGGGATAGAAGTGTGTTAATAGTAGTCCAGAACTTTTGTGTTGTTTAAGGGATGATTGTTGTAATTGGATATAAATGTTCTTTTTATCTCGTAGGATAGCTTTTTTTGTGATGTTTCTTTGTTGTCTAAATGTTTGGTGATCGGTAGTATTTTTTGTGGTACGGCATTTTTCCCAAGATTTATTTCTACAATGGATTAGTTTCTTAGTATGATTTGAGAGCCATTGGGCTGGTTTAGTTTTCTTTCTTATGGAGCGAATTGGGGCATGATGGTCCAAGATTGCTAGGAAAGTGGTATTGAAGTAATTAACTGCTTCATTTATAGGGAGAGATTTAAGAGGTGACCAGTTGCATTGCTTAAGTTCGGTTTGAAACAGTTTGGGGTCAAAATGTTTTTTGGTACAGGTTGTTCTGACTGAAATAGGGATAGCTAAACTTGTTTTATGTCTGATAATATATATTAGAGAATGGTCGCTTAGGTTGTCTGGGAGGGTTCCTGTTGTATATTTTTGTTGTGGGCTATTTGTTAGTATCCAATCCAGGATGATTTCTTCATTATTAAGTTTATTTGTTCTGGTAGGAGAGTTTATAGCTTGTGAGAAACCATACAGGTTGATCAGGGTTGATGGATTAGTATGGCTACATAAATTCCAGTCTGTGTTAAAGTCACCTAGGATTATGGTTTCCTGAGGGAGGTTTGAAGAAAGCCAGTTTAGTATGTCTTCTAGCATTGAGTTGTAAGCCTCATGTAGACGCTAAGTAGGTGAAAGAGTATTTTGGCAAAAAGCCTTCGGCTGAGTGTTTAAAAGCTTTACACAGTAAGCGATCAGCTTATTTATCAATAGAGGTTTCTGCAGGTAGGAGTTTATTAAATAGGCAACGGGGTATAATATACTAGAGGACATTAGAAAACAAAACAAGATATTGGAGTGGGATGGGGCTAAGCAGTAGATTGAACTGCAGGTTAGACATTGCCTTCTCTATCAGGGAATAACAAAGTACGGACAAGGAGAAAGGACTGGGGAGTGTTAAGGGAAGGCCCATCTCCGACAGTCTTTTCAGATGAGTCTGGAACAGAAGATGCTTTTAAAAAGGGATACTAAGTAGGTTGTATGCAACAATTTATGATAACTATAAGAATCAGTATATGAGAAGGTTGGAAAAGAAAAGCAAGTTGCAGAGGAAAATGGGAAGAAATCTGTAGGGCTTCCAAGTATGCAACAGACTCCAAAACGTTTACATGTTTTTGCCTGGATATTTTTGCTTGGGTATTTTCAGGCTTCAGGTAGAATTCAGTTTTTTTTCTTTAAGGTCTTTTTTCTTCAGATAGCTAGCAAATGCTAGCGATATGACAAGAAAGAGAAAGGTGAGGTAATTTGGAGCATCATTATTGGGAATCTTATGAGCGGGCAGATTAAAACATGCCCTAGTACCTTCACAGTAAAGTATGGGAAACAAATGAGAGTCACTAAGAAAATCATTACTATGGGCTGAGATATCGGATTTGAATTGTCTAAGCATAGCGAGGCCTTATTAAGTTAGAGAAGCCTTATTAAGTTAGAGAGGCCTTATTAAGTTTAATGCTATTAGCTACCAAAAAACAAGTTCTAGAAAATGGAAATCAAAATCTGTTCTAAATGGAAAGGAAGTTTTGAATATTGTAAAGGAAGGAAAGGGAACAGGACAAAAGATTTTATTTTATAAAAGGAACAGATTAAATGTCATAGAAAGAAATGGAATTGTGGAAGCAATGCCTGCATAATAATTTTCATGACGACTTGGGTTTAGGGAAAGGCAGAAACTGTGAACAATGTATATAATATTGGAGTGAATGAAAACTGTTTAAAAATAACTCACACACACACACACACACACACACACACACACACACACACACACACACACACACACACACACATGTGTGTGTGTGTGTGTGTGTGTGTGTGTGTGTGTGTATATATATATATATATATATATATATTATATATATATATATATATATATATATATATATATATATATATATATATATATATCTATATATATATATATATATATATATATATATATATATATATATATAATGTGTGTGTGTATGTATTACATATATACACACACACACACACACACACACACACACACACACACACACACACACACACAACATATCAATCTGTCTATATATATATATATATATATATATATATATATATATATATATATATATATATATATATAAAAATATATATGACAGTAATGGAAAATTGTGTGAATTCATTTTGAAGTTTAAAATGTGATTATTTAACAAAGCTGTTAGAAAAAGTACCATGCATGACTGATCGAGTACTTATCTTAGTGTCTTGCTCTGTATACATTCCGTGGCTGCGACAATTCACACCCTGCAAAACCACTGTCACCAATTCATTGCCATGTCTCTGAGACAACTGCTCTGGTTTCTGGATCACTTGCTGATCTTGTTTCATCTTTGTCATAGTTAAAGCCTCATAATATGAGCTTCAGGGCTTGACAGAGTTTTATTTGAAATAGTATTCACCCCAGTGTCGACTGATCTCCAGCCTAGTATTAATGACAGAATATGTTAATTAAGGGGGCATTATCAGACTGATCTCCAGCCTAGTATTAATGACAGAATATGTTAATTAAGGGGGCATTATCAGACTGATCTCCAGCCTAGTATTAATGACAGAATATGTTAATTAAGGGGGCATTATCAGACTGATCTCCAGCCTAGTATTAATGACAGAATATGTTAATTAAGGGGGCATTATCAGACTGATCTCCAGCCTAGTATTAATGACAGAATATGTTAATTAAGGGGTCATTATCACTACTATTACTAAAGGATTGTGGATCCAACTGA
>NC_056743.1:362287378-362289878 GCF_019279795.1 Protopterus annectens | reverse complement strand
CATCTGGAATATATATTTTGTAATACAGTCTGAATCTGTGCCTGCTACTTAAAAAAACATGTAGTTGAAAGTCCCTGCATGCTATAGTATATTTCTGAAAAAAAAAAGTGATAAATAAATTGAAAAATACAAAGTGAAATTGCAATTACAGAGCTGCAGGGATCACAGGAAATGCTTCAGGAATCTGTGCTTGCATGCATTTCCGTACCTCTCAGCTTCTGTGACTTTCTAAAGAAAAGCTTATGTACAAGCATGGTTAACTCTGTCATGTTAAATTATATGTTGTGAGGTGATTGTGTATTGTTTGTGTAGCAAAGATCACAGGAAGCTGCCACTGCTTCCTATCACATTTTAATGATAACACCCATTTGCATTTTTTCTTCAACATGTGGTTTTATATTCTTGTAATTCAGAATGACAATTTCAAGAAAAAACTTAAGAACAACACAAACAGATAAATAAACATTGCTCATTTTTGGAAGCATTTTTAGTTTCATAGTTTTCTTGTAAATTGCTGAAAATGATATCTTTTGCCAGCCTTTAATCTGATGACGTTTATCATAACCAAGGATTCCTGAGCTTTGCTGTATGAAGATATTAGATTTCCCTACATGAACACTATCATTATGGAATAACTACCTGCTGTGAGGAAAAGTAAAAATGTTACAGGCTGGTATTTCAATATTGCTGAATATGGCAGTATTGATAGGCAAGCAAACTGGTAAGCAGAACCCCAATCTCAATAAATGTCATTGGCTTAATGTGTTTTGCTGCAGATTTTCTTTCACTCCTGAATCTGTAATACTTGGCTAATATTATCTGTTTACTAAAAGGAAAGAAAGATCTCTTTGAGCAGTTTTCCTTTGAGATGTTTCATGAGGTTTCAGATCTCTGTACTTTGCAGAGCACATCATGAGAGTAAGAGAGGCTATGACAACAGACAGATGTTGCATTGACTGTGCAGTTAGAGATGTCAGGCAGTCATTAGTACAATCAACAGCTTCATGGAGTCAGCGCAGCAAAGTGTCTATGCAGCCTTGCATGAAGAAGAGGCATGGAAAAATGTAGTATGGAGCATGAAGTGGCAGACCGATAGTGTAATGACCGAGCTGATGGTTCATACACTGCAGGCAGTTTAAACATTCATAACATTTCACGTTATATAAATGTACTGATACTTACCTCTGACACAGATGTAAACAGCAGCTAAAACTGGCAGTTGGCACCTGTACTATTCAATACTCCTAGATTTGATTTACAATATAAAACTTTTATAGATTTATTGCTCCCTTTTTCTGCACTCATAGATTCCTATATAACCTCCACCAGATACCAGTTGTGCACATATGAAAAAACATTTCAAATATATTTTTATAAGATCTTAAGTTAGGAACAATAGTGCATAATATAGTTACCTTTGGAGTACCATATACAACAAAGCACTGCCTGTAAATAAGAAAACAGTACAGCATTCTTCAACTGTCATCAAAAGCAGCCAGTGAGATGATAAAATTAGTCCACTTGTTAAAGACTATACAAGTTCAGTAAACTTTGTTATGTAAACAAATACTTCAGATGTCGATTATTGCTTATACAGACTGGTAATATGGTCATGCTTTCTCTGATATGCAATTAACATTCCAATGGGTAAGTGTATTGAATACACTGCATGTGTTAGGAGTGATAAAATGAGCTGAATGTGTTAAACATGGCATCTTGTCTCAAACCCACTGCATGTGTCAGGAGTGATAAAATGAGCTGAATGTGTTAAACATGTCATCTTGTATTGACTCCACTGCATGTGTCAGGAGTGATAAAATGAGCTGAATATGTTAATCATGGCATCTTGTATCTAATCCGGTGCATCTGTTAAGAGTGATAAAATGAGCTGAATGACTTAAACATGGCATCATGTATCGAATCCACTGCATGTGTTAGGAGTGATAAAATGAGCTGAATGTGTTAAACATGGCATCTTGTATCGAATCCAGTGCATCTGTTAGGAGTGATAAAATGAGCTGAATGTGTTAAACATGGCTCTTTACCAACAATTCACCTTGCCTTCTTCCCTGTTTTGACTTTTAAGAACATATTCTAAAAGCACAGATGACATTTGTAGAGTGCCCGTTTCTGGTGCATGAGGGATACATTTTTATTTCCAAAAAGATGTTGTCCTTTTGGTCTCAAGCAACTGTATCTCCAACATATGGGAAGGTGTGATTCTGTGCTGTGTGCACACTGTATGGTATAACAAAGTAGTGTGACAGGTCAAAAGACTTGGTTAAATTCTGGAAAAGTGTATTGCTCTCTGCTGGTAAGCAAACATCAGCTATTTTAAATGGAGTTGTTTAGTTTTTGTTCATTTATTTGTTTATATATTGCATCTGTGAACCAGGAATGTTCACGGATCTATATTAGCTTATCGAATGGACTAAATAGCAAAAGCTATTTAGTCAATCTGATACTGTCGAAATGGCAAAATAGTGAAGACATGGAACAT
>NC_056743.1:362112378-362282378 GCF_019279795.1 Protopterus annectens | reverse complement strand
GTCATTAAGTACAGAAATTTACTGCAGTATTCAGACACAGTGTCATTAAGCCCAGATATTTACTGCAGTATTCCAGCACAAACCATGTCATTAACATTGTCATTAAGCACAGGCATTTACTGCAGCATCCAGATAAATACATTTTCATTAAGCCCAGACATTTACTGTAGCATTCAAACACTGACATTGTCTTTAAGCCCAGACATGTATTGCAGCATTCAGACACAGACATTGTCATTAAGCACAGACATTTACTGCAGCATTCAGATACAAACATTATCATTAAGCCCAGGTATTTACTGCAGCATTCTGACACAAGCATAGTCATTAAGCACAGACATGAACTGCAGCATTTAGACACAGACATTTTCATTAAGCCCAGACATTTACTGCAGTATTCCCTACACAAACATTGTCATTAAGCTCAGAAATGTACTGCAGCATTCAGACACAACCATTGACATTAAGCCCAGACATTTACTGCAACATTTAGACACAACATTGTCATTAAGCCAAGACATTTACTGCAGCATAAAAACAGAAACATTGTCATTAAGCTCAAGCAGTTACTGCAATATTTATACACAAGCAGTGTCATCAAGCCCCGACATTTACAGCAGCATTCAGAAACAATCAGTGTCATTAAGCCAGGACATTTACTGCTGTATTCAGACACAAACATTGTCATTTTGCCCAGACATTTAATGCAGCATTCAGACAGAAAATTGTCATTAGGCCCAGATATTTTTTTCACCATGAAGACACAAACTTTGTCATTAAGCACAGAGATTTGCTGCAGTATTCAGACACAAACATTGTCATTAAGTCCAGCATTTTCTGCGACATTCAGCCACAAACATAGTCATTATATCCTGGAATTTACTGCAGATTAAGACAGCAACATTGTCTTTAAGCCCAGACATTTACTGCAGCATTCAGACACAGACATTGTCATTAAGCTTGGACATTTACTGCATCATTCAGAGACAAACATTATCATTAAGTCCAGGTATTTACTGCAGCATTCAGACACAAGCACTGTCATTAAGCCCATACATTCATTGCAGAATTCAGACGCAAACATTGTTATTAATCCCAGACATTTTCTGCAGCATTTAGACACAGATATTGTCATTAAGCCCAGACATTTACTGCAGGATTCACACACAACCATAGCCATTAAACCCAGACATTTACTGCAGTATTCTGACACAAGCATTTTCCTTAAGCCCAGAGATATACTGCAGCATTCAGACACAACCATTGATATTAAGCCCAGACATGTACTGCTGCATTCAGACACATGCATTGTCAATAAGCTCAGACATTTACTGCAGTAGACAAATGAAAACATTCTCATTAAGCCCAGACATTTTCTGTAGCACTGAGACATAGAAATTGTCAGTAAGCCCAGAAATTTACTGCAGCATGAAAACAGAAACATTGTTATTAAGCCCAGCCATTTACTGCAGCATTCAGACACAGTGTCATTAATCCCAGACATTTACTGCACCATTCAGACACAATTTTTGTTATTAAGCCCAGACATTGATTTCACCATTCTGACACAAACTTTGTCATTAAGCCGAGACATTTACTGCAGCATTCAGACACAAACATTGTCATGAAGCGCAGACATTTACTGTATCATTCCGACACAAACATTGTCATTAAGCCCAGACATATACTGCAGCATTCAGACACAAACATTGATATTTAGCCCAGACATTTACTGAAGCATTCAGACACAACATTGTCATTAAGCCCAGACATTTACTTTAGCATTCAGACACAACTTTGTCACTAAGCCCATATTTAGCCCAGACATTTACTGCAGCATTCAGACACAACATTGTCATTAAGCCCAGACATTTACTTTAGCATTTAGACAAAACTTTGTCACTAAGCCCAGACATTTAATGCAGCATAAAAACAGAAACATTGTCATTAAGCCCATACATTTTCTTCAGCACTGAGACACAGACACTGTAATTAAGCCCAGACATTTACAGCAGCATACAAACAGAAACATTGTCATTAAGCTCAGGTATTTACTGCAGTATTCAGACACAATCAGTGTAATTAAGCCCAGACATTTACTGCAGCATTCAGGCACATACATCATTAAGCCCACACATTACTGCAGCATTCAGATACAAACATAGTCATTAAGCCTAGAGATTTACCTCAGCATTCAGACACAATCATTGTCATTAAGCCAAGGCATTTACTGCAGCATTCAGACACAAACTGTCAATAAGCCCAGACATTTACCACAGCATTCTTACACAAACATGGTTACTAAGCCCAGAAATTTATTGCAGTATTCAGACACAAACATTGCCATTAAGCATAGGTATTTACTGCAGGATTCAAACATTTGGGTTGGGAGGGTGGCCTAATGGTTAACGTGTTTGCCTTACAAACACAAGGTGCAGGGTTTGAGTCTCACAAGGGATAACTGGCTAGGCTTAAAATGGCTTGCAAAGGCAGTTAGCCTAGTACTAATCTATGAACCTATGAACACAAACATTTTTATTAATCCCAGACATTTACTGCAGTATTTAGACACAGTCATTAAGCCGAGACATTTTCTGCCGCATTCAGACACAAACATAGTCATTAAGCACAGGCATTTACTGCAGCATTCAGAAACAGACATTGTCATTAAGCCCAGAAATTTACTTAAGCATTCAGACACAAACATCGTCATGAAGCGCAGACATTTACTGTATCATTCCAACACAGACATTGTCATTAAGCCCAGACATATACTGCAGCATTCAGACACAGACATTGATATTTAGCCCAGACATTTACTGCAGCATTCAGACACAACATTGTCATTAAGCCAGGACATTTACTGCTGTATTCAGACACAAACATTGTCATTTTGCCCAGACATTTAATGCAACATTCAGACAGAAATGTTGTCATTAGGCCCAGATATTTTTTTCACCATGCAGACACAAACTTTGTCATTAAGCACAGACATTTACTGCAGTATTCAGACACAAACATTGTCATTATGTCCAGCATTTTCTGTGACATTCAGCCACAAATATAGTCATTATGTCCTGGCATTTACTGCAGATTAAGGCAGCGAAATTGTCTTTAAGCCCAGACATTTACTGCAGCATTCAGACACAGACATTGCCATTAAGCTTGGACATATACTGCATCATTCAGAGACAAACATTATCATTAAGCCCAGGTATTTACTGCAGCATTCAGACACAAGCACTGTCATTAAGCCCAGACATTCATTGCAGAATTCAGACACAAACATTGTTATTAATCCCAGACATTTTCTGCAGCATTCAGACACAAACATAGTCATTAAGAACAAGCATTTACTGCAGCATTCAGACACAGATCTAGTTATTAAGCCTAGAAATTTACTGCAGGATTCTGACATTAAACCCAGACATTTACTGCAGTATTCTGACACAAGCATTTTCCTTAAGCCCAGAGATATACTTCATTCAGACACAACCATTGATATTAAGCCCAGACATGTACTGCAGCATTCAGGCACAACATAGTCTTTAAGCACATACTTTTACTGCTGCATTCAGACACAGACATTGTCAATAAGCTCAGACATTTACTGCAGTAAACAAACAGAAACATTCTCATTAAGCCCAGACATTTTCTGTAGCACTGAGACATAGAAATTGTCAATAAGCCCAGAAATTTACTGAAGCATGCAAACAGAAACATTGTCATTAAGCCCAGCCATTTACTCAGCATTTAGACACAGTGTCATTAATCCCAGACATTTACTGTACCATTCAGACACAATTTTTGTTATAAAGCCCAGACATTGATTTCACCATTCTGACACAAACATTGTCATTAAGCCCAGACATTTACTGCAGCATTCAGACACAAACATTGTCATTAAGCCCTGACATATACTGCAACATTCAGATACAACATTGTCAATAAGCTCAGACATTTACTTTAGCATTCAGACACAATGTTATCACTAAGCCCAGACATGTAATGCAGCATAAAAACAGAAACATTGTCATTAAGCCCAGATATTTTCTTCAGCACTGAGAAACAGACACTGTCATTAAGCCCAGACATTTACAGCACCATACAAACAGAAACATTGTCATTAAGCTCAGATATATACTGCAGTATTCAGACACAATGAGTGTCATTAAGTCTAGACATTTACCGCAGCATTCAGACACAATGTCATTAATCCTAGACATTTACTGCACCATTCAGACACAATTTTTGTTATTAAGCCCAGACATTGATTTCACCATTCTGACACAAACTTTGTTATTAAGCCCAGACATTTACTGCAGCATTCAGGCACAGACATCATTAAGCCCACACATTACTGCAGCATTCAGATACAAACATTGTCATTAAGCCTAGAGATTTACCTCAGCATTCAGACACAAACATTGTCATTAAGCCAAGGCATTTACTGCAGCATTCAGACACAAACTGTCAATAAGCCCAGACATTTACCACAGCATTCTTACACAAACATGGTTACTAAGCCCAGAAATTTATTGCAGTATTCAGACACAAACATTGCCATTAAGCATAGGTATTTACTGCAGGATTCAAACATTTGGGTTGGGAGGGTGGCCTAATGGTTAACGTGTTTGCCTTACAAACACAAGGTGCAGGGTTTGAGTATCACAAGGGATAATTGGCTAGGCTTAAAATGGCTTGCAAAGGCAGTTAGCCTAGTACTAATCTATGAACCTATGAACGCAAACATTTTTATTAATCCCAGACATTTACTGCAGTATTTAGACACAGTCATTAAGCCGAGACATTTTCTGCCGCATTCAGACACAAACATAGTCATTAAGCACAGGCATTTACTGCAGCATTCAGAAACAGACATTGTCATTAAGCCCAGAAATTTACTGAAGCATTCAGACACAAACATTGTCATGAAGCGCAGACATTTACTGTATCATTCCAACACAGACATTGTCATTAAGCCCAGACATATACTGCAGCATTCAGACACAGACATTGATATTTAGCCCAGACATTTACTGCAGCATTCAGACACAACATTGTCATTAAGCCCAGACCTTTACTGCAGCATAAAAACAGAAACATTGTCATTAAGCTCAAGCAGTTACTGCAATATTTATACACAAGCAGTGCCATCAAGCCTCGACATTTACGGCAGCATTCAGACACAATCAGTGTCATTAAGCCAGGACATTTACTGCTGTATTCAGACACAAACATTGTCATTTTGCCCAGACATTTAATGCAGCATTCAGACAGAAATGTTGTCATTAAGCCCAGATATTTTTTTCACCATGCAGACACAAACTTTGTCATTAAGCACAGACATTTACTGCAGTATTCAGACACAAACATTGTCATTAAGTCCAGCATTTTCTGTGACATTCAGCCACAAACATAGTCATTATGTCCTGGCATTTACTGCAGATTAAGGCAGTGAAATTTTCTTTAAGCCCAGACATTTACTGCAGCATTCAGACACAGACATTGCCATTAAGCTTGGACATATACTGCATCATTCAGAGACAAACATTATCATTAAGCCCAGGTATTTACTGCAGCATTCAGACACAAGCACTGTCATTAAGCCCAGACATTCATTGCAGAATTCAGACACAAACATTGTTATTAATCCCAGACATTTTCTGCAGCATTCAGACACAAACAGTCATTAGAACAAGCATTTACTGCAGCATGCAATCACAGATCTAGTTATTAAGCCTAGAAATTTACTGCAGGATTCTGACATTAAGCCCAGACATTTACTGCAGTATTCTGACACAAGCATTTTCCTTAAGCCCAGAGATATACTTCATTCAGACACAACCATTGATATTAAGCCCAGACATGTACTGCAGCATTCAGGCACAACATAGTATTTAAGCACATACTTTTACTGCTGCATTCAGACACAGACATTGTCAATAAGCTCAGACATTTACTGCAGTAAACAAACAGAAACATTCTCATTAAGCCCAGACATTTTCTGTAGCACTGAGACATAGAAATTGTCAATAAGCCCAGAAATTTACTGAAGCATGCAAACAGAAACATTGTCATTAAGCCCAGCCATTTACTCAGCATTTAGACACAGTGTCATTAATCCCAGACATTTACTGTACCATTCAGACACAATTTTTGTTATAAAGCCCAGACATTGATTTCACCATTCTCACACAAACTTTGTCATTAAGCCCAGACATTTACTGCAGCATTCAGACACAAACATTGTCATGAAGCACAGGCATTTACTGTATCATTCCGACACAAACATTGTCATTAAGCCCTGACATATACTGCAACATTCAGACACAACATTGTCAATAAGCTCAGACATTTACTTTAGCATTCAGACACAATGTTATCACTAAGCCTAGACATTTAATGCAGCATAAAAACAGAAACATTGTCATTAAGCCCAGGCATTTTCTTCAGCACTGAGAAACAGACACTGTCATTAAGCCCAGACATTTACAGCACCATACAAACAGAAACATTGTCATTAAGCTCAGATATATACTGCAGTATTCAGACACAATGAGTGTCATTAAGTCTAGACATTTACCACAGCATTCAGACACAATGTCATTAATCCTAGACATTTACTGCACCATTCAGACACAATTTTTGTTATTAAGCCCAGACATTGATTTCACCATTCTGACACAAACTTTGTCATTAAGCCCAGACATTTACTGCAGCATTCAGGCACAGACATCATTAAGCCCACACATTACTGCTGCATTCAGATACAAACATTGTCATTAAGCCTAGAGATTTACCTCAGCATTCAGACACAAACATTGTCATTAAGCCAAGGTATTTACTGCAGCATTCAGACACAAACTGTCAGTAAGCTCAGACATTTACCACAGCATTCTTACACAAACATTGTCACTAAGCCCAGAAATTTATTGCAGTATTCAGACACAAACATTGCCATTAAGCCTAGGCATTTACTGCAGGATTCAAACACAAACATTGTTATTAATCCCAGACATTTACTGCAGTATTTAGACACAAACAGTCATTAAGCCGAGACATTTTCTGCTGCATTCAGACACAAACATAGTCATTAAGCACAGGCATTTACTGCAGCATTCAGAAACAGACATTGTCATTAAGCCCAGAAATTTACTGCAGCATTCAGACACAAACATTGTCATGAAGTGCAGGCATTTACCCTATCATTCCAACACAGACATTGTCATTAAGCCCAGACATATACTGCAGCATTCAGACACAACATTGTCATTCAGCCCAGACATTTACTGCAGCATAAAAACAGAAACATTGTCATTAAGCTCAAGCAGTTACTGCAGTATTTATACACAAGCAGTGCCATCAAGCCCCGACATATACGGCAGCATTCAGACACAATCAGTGTCATTAAGCCAGGAAATTTACTGCTGTATTCAGACACAAACATTGTCATTTTGTCCAGACATTTAATGCAGCATTCAGACAGAAACATTGTCATTAGGCCCAGATATTTTTTTCACCATGCAGACACAAACTTTGTCATTAGGCACAGACATTTACTGCAGTATTCAGACACAAACATTGTCATTAAGTCCAGCATTTTCTGTGACATTCAGCCACAAACATAGTCATTATGTCCTGGCATTTACTGCAGATTAAGACAGCGAAATTGTTTTTTAGCCCAGACATTTACTGCAGCATTCAGACACAGACATTGCCATTAAGCTTGGACATTTACTGCATCATTCAGAGACAAACATTATCATTAAACCCAGGTATTTACTGCAGCATTCAGACACAAGCACCGTCATTAAGCCCAGACATTCATTGCAGAATTCAGACACAAACATTGTTATTAATCCCAGACATTTTCTGCAGCATTCAGACACAAACATAGTAATTAAGAACAAGCATTTACTGCAGCATTCAGACACAGATATTGTCGTTAAGCCCAGTCATTTACTGCAGGATTCAGACACAACCATAGCCATTAAACCCAGACATTTACTGCAGTATTCTGACATTTTCCTTAAGCACAGAGATATACTGCAGCATTCAGGCACAACCATTGATATTAAGCCCAGACATGTACTGCAGCATTCAGGCACAACATAGTCTTTAACCACATACTTTCACTGCTGCATTCAGATACAGACATTGTCAATAAGCTCAGACATTTACTGCAGTAGACAAACAGAAACATTCTCATTAAGCCCAGACATTTTCTGTAGCACTGAGACATAGAAATTGTCAGTAAGCCCAGAAATTTACTGCAGCATGCAAACAGAAACATTGTCATTAAGCCCAGCCATTTACTGCAGCATTCAGACACAGTGTCATTAATTCCAGACATTTACTGCACCATTCAGACACAATTTTTGTTAAGCCCAGACATTGATTTCACCATTCAGACACAAACATTGTCGTTAAGCCCAGACATATACTGCAGCATTCAGACACAACATTGTCATTAAGCCCAGACATTTACTTTTGCATTCAGAGATAATGTTGTCACTAAGCCCAGACACTTAATGCAGCATAAAAACAGAAACATTGTCATTAAGCTCAGACATTTACTGCAGTATTCAGACATAATGAGTGTCATTAAGCCTAGACATTTACCGCAGCATTCAGACACAATGTCATTAATCCCAGACATTTACTGCACCATTCAGACACAATTTTTGTTATTAAGCCCAGACATTGATTTCACCATTCTGACACAAACTTTGTCATTAAGCTCAGACATTTACTGCAGTATTCAGACACAATGAGTGTCATTAAGCCCAGACATTTACTGCAACATTCCGGCACAGACATCATTAAGCTCACACATTACTGCAGCATTCAGATACATACATTGTCATTAAGCCTAGAGATTTACCTCAGCATTCAGACACAAACATTGTCATTAAGCCAAGGCATTTACTGCAGCATTCAGACACAAACTGTCAGTAAACCCAGACATTTACCACAGCATTCATATACAAATATTGTCACTAAGCCCAGAAATTTATTGCAGTATTCAGACACAAACATTGCCACTAAGCCTAGGCAATTACTGCAGGATTCAAACACAAACATAGTTATTAATCCCAGACATTTATTGCAGTATTTAGACACAAACAGTCATTTAGCCGAGACATTTTCAGCCGCATTTAGACACAATCATAGTCATTAAGCACAGGCATTTACTGCAGCATTCAGAAACAGACATTGTCATTAAACCCAGATATTTACTGTGGCATTCAGACACAAACATTGACATTAAGCCCAGACATTTACTGCAGCATTCAGACACAACATAGTCATTAAGCACAGACATTTTCAGCAGCATACGGACACACACATTGTCATTAATCCCAGAAATTTACTGCAGCAGAAAAAGAGAAACATTCTCATTAAGCCAAGACATTTTTTGCAGAACTGAGGCACAGACACTGTCATTAAGACAAGAAATTTACTGCAGCATACAAACAGAAACATTGCCATTAAGCCAGACATTTCCTGCAGCATTCAGCCACAAACATTGTCATTAAGTTCAGACATTTACTGCAGCATTCAGATATAAACATTTTAATTAAGCCCAGACATTTACTGCAGCATTCAGACACATATATTGTCATTAAGCCCAGGCATTTACTGTAGCATTCACACAAAAACTTGTCATTAATCCCAAGCATTTGCTGCAGCAGTCAGACAGAAACACTGCCATTAAGCCCAGACATTTACTGAAGCAGTAAGACAGAAACATTGTCATTAAGCCCTGGCATTTATTGCAGCATTCACACACATTGTCGTTAAACCCAGGCATTTGCTGGAGCATTCAGACAGAAACATTATCATTAAGCCTAAACATTTACAACAGCATTCAGACAAAAACACTGTCTTTAAACCCAAATATTCCCTGCAGTATACAGACACAAACAGTGTCATTAAGCCCAGACATCTACTGCAGCATTCAGACACAGACATTGTAATTAAGCTCATTTACTGCAGCATTCAGAGACAAACATTGTCATTAAGCCCAGGTATTTGCTGCAGCATTCAGACGCAAACATTGCAATTAAGTCCAGAATTTTTTGGCAGTATTCTGATACAAACATTGTCATTAAGCTCAGAAATATAATGCAGCATTCAGACACAACATTGTCATCAAGCCCAGATATTTACTGCAGCATAAAAACAGAAACATTGTCATTAAGCCCAGACATTTTCTTTAGCACTGAGACACCAACATTGTCATTATGCCCAGAAATTTACTGCAGAATTTAGACATAAACATTCTCATTAAGTCCAGACATTTTCTGCAGCTTTCAGACACAAACATAGTCAGTAAACACAGACATCTACTGCAGTATTCAGTCACAGACATTGTCATTAAGCCCAGCCATTTACTGCAGCATTCAGATACATACATTTTCATTAAGCCCAGACATGAACTGTAGTATTCAGACACAATCTTTGTCATTAAGCCCAGACATTTACTGCAGCATTTAGACACAAACATTGTCAATAAGCCCAGACATTCATTGCAGCATTCAGACACAATCACTGTCATTAAGCCAGGACATTTACCGCAGCATTCAGACATGGACACTGTCATTAAGCCCGGACAATTTACTGCCATATTGAGACACAAACATTGTCATTTTGCCCAGACATTTACTGTAGCTTCAGACACAAACAGTGTCATTAGGCCCAGACATTTAATGCAGCATTCATACAGAAAAATTGTCAATAAGCCCAGACATTCATTGATGAATTCAGCCACAGACATAGTAATTATGTTCTGGCATTTACTGCAGCATTCACACAGTGACATTCTCCTTAAGCCCAGACATTTACTGCAGCATTCAGACACAGATATTGTCATTAAGTGCATACATTTACTGCAGCATTCAGACACAAACATTGCCATTAAGCCCAGAAATTTTCTGCAGCATTCTGACAGAAACATTGTCATTTAGCGCAGACATTTACTAAATTATTCAGAGACAAACAATATCATTAAGCACAGACATTTACTGCAGCATTCAGAGACAGACATTGACATTAAGCCAGACATTTGCTGCAGCATTTAGACACAAAAAGTGTCATTAAGCCCAGACATTTGCTGCAGCATTCTGATGCAAATATTATCATTAAGCCCAGATATTTACTGAATCATTCAGGTGCAAACATTTTCATTAAGCCCAGACATTTATTGCAGAATTCAAACAGAAACAGTGTCATTAAGCCCATGCATTTACTGCAGCATTTGCACACAAAAATTGTCATTAATCCCAGGCATTTGCTGCAGCAGTCAGACTGAAACATTGTCATTAAGCCCCAACATTTATTGAAGCAGTAAGAAAGAAACATTGTCATTAAGCCCTGGCATTTACTGCAACATTGGCACACATTGTCATTAAGTCCAGGAATTTACTGCAGCATTCGGACGCAAGCATTTTCTTTAAGCCCAAATATTTACAACAGCATTCAGACAAAACCATTGTCTTTAAGCCCAGACATTTAGTGCTGTATACAGACACACAGTGTCATTAAGCCCAGACATCTACTGCAGCATTTAGACACAAACGCTGTCATTAAGCCCAGACATTTGCTGCAGCATTCAGACACTGACATTGTCTTTAAGCCCAGACATTTGCTGCAGCATTCAGACACTGACATGGTCTTTAAGACCAATCATTTACTATAGCATTCAGACACAGAGACGGTCATTAAGCTCAGACATTTACTGCAGCTTTGAGACACAATCTTTATCATTAAGCCCAGGCATTTACTACAGTATTCTGACACTGTAGTGCAGCATTCAGACACAATATAGTCATTAAGCACAGACATTTACTGCAGCATTCATACACAGACATTGTCATTAAGCCCAGACATTTACTGCAGGAAACAAACAGAAACATTCTCATTAAGCCCAGCCAATTTCTGCAGCACTGGGACACAGACACTGTCATAAAGCCCAGAAATGTACTGCAGCACACAAACAGAAACATTGTCATTAAGCCGATACATCTACTGCAGCAATCAGACACATTGTCATTAAACCAGCAGCAGCATTCAGACACAACCATTGACATTTAGCCCAGACATTTACTGCAGCATTCAGACTCAACATTGGCATTAAGCCCAGACATTTACTGCAGCATAAAAACTGAACCATTGTCATAAACCCAGACATTTTCTGCTGCACTGAGGCACAGACATTGTCATTAAGCCCAGAAATTTACTGCAGCATTCAAACTGAAACATTGTCATTAAGCTCAGACATTTACTGCAGTATTTAAACACAAACAGTATCATTAAGCCCAGACATGTACTGCAGCATTCAGACAAAATCATTGTCATTAAGCCTAAACATTTATTGCAGCATTCTGACACCATTTTTGTTATTAAGCCCAGACATTGATTTCAGCATTCTGACACAAACTTTGTCACTAAGCCCAGGAATTTACTGCAGCATTCAGGGACAGACATTGTCATTAAGCCCAGACATTTACTGCAGCATTCAGATACAAACATTGTCATTAAGCCTAGACATTTACCTCAGCATTCACACACAAACATTGTCATTAAGCCAAGGCATTTACTGCAGCATTCAGACACAAACTGTCCTTAAGCCCAGACATTTACCACAGCATTCTGACACAAACATTGTCACTAAGCCCAGACATTTACTGCAGTATTCAGACACAAACATTGCCATTACGCCCAGGCATTTACTTCAGGACTCAAACACAAACATTGTTATTAATCCCAGACATTTACTGCAGTATTTAGACACAAACAGTGTCATTAAGCCCAGGCATTTACTGCAGTATTCAGAGACAAACATTGTCATTAAGCCCATACATTTATGGCAGCATTCAGAAGCAAACATTGTTATTAAGCCCATATATTTACTGCAGCATACAAACAGAAACATTATCATTAAGCTCAGACATTTACTGCAGTATTTAAAGACAAGCAGTGTCATTAAGCCCAGACATATACTGCAGCAATCAGACAAAATCATTGTCATTAAGCCTAGACATTTATTGCAGCATTCAGACACAAACTGTCCTAAAGCCCACACATTTACCACAGCATTCTGACACAAACATAGTCACTAAGCCCAGACATTTACTGCAGTATTCAGACACAAACATTGCCATTAAGCCCAGACCTTTACTTCAGGATTCAAATACAAACATTGTTATTAATCCCAGACATTTACTGCAGTATTTAGACACAAACGGTGCCATTTAGCCCAGACATTTACTGCAACTTTCAGACAAAAACTTTGTCACTAAGCCCAGACATTTACTTCACTATTCAAACACAAACAGTCTCATTACGCCCAGGCATTTACTGCAGAATTCATACACAAACATTGTCATTAAGCCTAGACTTTTGCTGCAATATTCAGATACAAAAATTGTCATTAAGCCCAGACATTTACTGCAGTATTCAAACACAGACATTGTCATTAAGCCCAGATATTTACTGCAGCATTCAGACACAAACATTGTCATTAAGCCCACATATTTACTGCAGCATTCTGACACAAACATTGTCATTAAGCCCAGACATTTACTGCAGTATTTATGCACATACAGTGTTATTAAGGCCCGACATTTACTGCAGCATTCAGGCACAAACATTGTCATTAAGCCCGGACATTTATTGCAGTATTCACACACAGACATTGTCATTAATTCCAGACTTTTACTGCAGTATTCAGACACAGAAATGGTCATTAAGACCAGACATTTACTGCAGCATTCAGAAACAGACATTGTCATTAAGCCCAGACATTTTCTGCACTATTCAGACACAGTGTCATTAAAGCCAGACATTTACTGCAGCATTCATACAGAAACATTTTCATTAAGCCCATTTACAACAGCATTGTGACAAAAACACTGTCACTGGGCTTAAAGCCCAGACATTTACTGCAGTATACAGACAAAAACAGTGCCATTATGCCCAGACATCTACTGCAACATTGAGACACAAAAATTATAATTAAGCCCAGACATTTTCTGCAACATTGAGACACAAACATAGTCATTAAGCACAGACATTTACTTCAGTATTCAGTCACAGATTGTCATTAAGCCCAGACATTTACTAATGTATACAGAAAAAAACAGTGTCATTAAGCCCAGACATCTACTGCAGCATTTAAATACAAACATTGTCTTTAAGCCCAGACAATTCCACAGCATTCAGACACTGAAATTGTCTTTAAGCCCAGATATGTACTGCAGCATTCAGATACATACATTTTCATTAAGCCCAGACATTTACTTCAGCTTTCAGACACAATCTTTGTCATTAAGCCTAGACATTTACTGCAGTATTCTGACACAAACATTGTCATTAAGCTCAGAAATATACTGCAGCATTCAGAAACAACCATAGCAATTAAGCCCAGACATTTACTGCAGCAGAAAAATAGAAACCATTGTCATTAAACCCAGAAATTTTCTGTAGCACTGAGACACAAATTGTCATTAATCCCAAAAATTTACTGCAGCATACAAACAGAAACACTGTCATTATGCTCAGATATTCACTGCAGTATTCAGACACAAACTGTGTCATTAAGCCCAGACATTTACAGCAGTCAGACAGAAACATTGTCATTAAGCCCAGACATTTTCTGCAGTATTCTGACACAAACATTGTCATTAAGCCCAGACATTTTCTGCAGCATTCAGATGCAAACATAAGCATTAAGCACAGGCATTTACTGTAGCATTCAGACACAGACATTGTCTTTAAGCCCAGACATTTACTACAGCAAAAAAACCCAGAAACATTCTCGTTAAGCAAAGACATTTTCTTCAGCACTTTGGCACAGACATTGGCATTAAGCCCAGAAATTTACTACAGCATACAAACAAAAACATTGCCATTAAGCACATACATTTTCTGCAGCACGTAGAAACGGACATTGTCATTAAGCCCAGAAATTTACTGCAGCATACAAACAGAAACATGGTCATTAAGCCAAGACATCTACTGCAGCATTTAGACCCAAACATGGTCATTAAGCCCAGACATTTAATGCAGCATTCAGACACAGACATTGTAATTAATCCCAGATTTTTACCGACACAGACAGTGTCATTAAGCCCAAACATTTACTGCAGCATCCAGACACACATTGCCATTAAGCCCAGACATTTGCTGCAGCATTCAGACAGAGACATTGTCATTAAGCCCAGGCATTTAACACAGTATTCAGACACAAACAGTGTCATTAAGTCCAGACATCTACTTCAGCATTCTGACATAAACATTGCCCTTAACCCCAGACATTTGCTGCAGCATTTAGACACAAAAAGTGTAATTACGCCCAAACATTTACTGCAGCATTCTGACACACACATGGTCATTAAGCCCAGATATTTACTGAACCATTCAGACCCAAACATTCTCATTAAGCCCAGACATTTACTGCAGCATTCAAACAGAAACAGTGTCATTAAGCCTAGGCATTTACTGCAGCATTCAGACAGAAACATTGTCATTAAGCCCAGTCATTTACTGCAGCATTCAGGCAGAAACTTAAACATTAAGCACAGCAATTTACGGCCGCATGTGGACATAAACATTAAGCCCAAACATTTACAAGAGCATTCAGAAAGAAATATTGTTATTAAGCCCAGCCATTTACTGTAGCATTAGGACAGAATCTATGTCATTAAGCTTGGGCATTTACTGCAGCATTCACAGACAAACCTTGTCATTAAACCCAGGCAGTTGCTGCAGCATTCTGACAGAAACATTGTCACTGCAGCATTTGGATAGGCTGTTAAGCTGAACAAATATAAACCAGATAGCCGTTGGTTAAAAGCTAAATCAGATAGCCGTTTATTAGAAACTGAGTGAGCGCTTTTGGTAGGGAAACCTTCCCCACCTTCTTCAGACGACTGTTTTACAAGTCTGATAAAATCTGATGCCATTAAATAGTATACAAAAAGTGACATCACAATCAGGCTGTTCCAAATTAAACAATTACCTTAAAATCTAAAAAACTTTTAAACTTACATCACAAACATAAAATATGTCCACATTAAATGCAAAGAGAATAATAATAATAATACATACAAATATTATTGATATTATTAACAGCAGCTAGCAGTCTAAAATCTTAAAAAAATATTTGTTTAAAATAATAAATTCCACCAATGTCATTTAACTAATGAATACAATTCCATAAAAAACTTTGGAAGTAAGCTCTCTATACCATTCTATATGATAACCTGTCTATTACACTGGACTGTTAGTTCTGACTTATATATCTATCTTACTAACACCCAATGTTATGTTATGTGGCTAAAAGTAAACATAATAGTTCTAATAGTTGCAGCAATAGAGTACCCGTTTATACAACAGCGGTGCCTAATGCTTCAGCCGGTGTTTCCCTAACAGGAAGAGGAAACACAGCACCAGTGGGAGCACAGCCTGAAAGAGTTGCAGAAGCAGGTCGACAACCTCGAGGCAGTCAACAAGTAATTGGGGCACTACAGTTAGCGAACAACTCCACAAACGGTTTGCCTAATGATGCTTCTATACTAACTGTATCGTCACTATTTGCTATCCAGGACTTTTTTACATTGGAGAATCACAGTAATGATTTCCGTGAAGAAAGGGTGAGTTCATTCTCTGACCGCCTTAATAACTTTGATCAAAAACTTTTTCATTGCAGGAAACTGCAACTTGAAATATCTTATCTACGAGAATGTATTAACAAGCATATAGTTCCGAAGGGGTTGCGCCAGTGGTGTTTCCCAGCCGGGATTATCAGGAATTCTGAGTTCCACAATGAACTCTTGTGTTTGTTCGATAAGCAAGGCTTTGATTTTATGGAATCTTTAATTAAATTTTATTCATTAGAAATAGGTTCATTGCAAGAAGAGCTTATCAAACTTGAGTCCATTTTAAAACAACATGTTGACTTTGAAAGATACAAGTATGATTTTCATTTCAGAGGGTGTTGTCCAGTATAGAAACTTCTATTAACAAAATGGTCAGTAATAAAAAACGTAAAATAGACAGGGACCTGTCTGACTATCAAAACCATAAAGCCTACCCCCCACCCCCATTGGGTCAAGTGGCAGCATGGAGACAGGAATCTACGGAATTCAGTAATACTGTGAATTTGGATTGTGATGATAATACTAATGCCAATATGGGTGAAGGAGAACCACAACCGGTTCGCAGAAGTGAACGGTTACGAAATAATGGGACAAATAATAATCAAAATGCTCAGAATATGAACAATAATGCTCGGTCTACTGAACGAGAGGAGCCTCTAGACGAGAGCAACTAGGGTTTTCACAGGGTCAACACTACTCGAAATGTGTCATCGAACAACAACTTTCGTGGACGCAATCAGAGAAAGAGGAGGGGGAATCAGCGGAGACGCTGATTGATGATATATCTGACCCCAATTGTGTAATGACCGGGACACAGAGACCGACAATTTTGTGTAATTCAAGTGGAGATTTTAAAATCTATAATTACACAGTTTTAACCATCGAAAAAAGCATTGTTAACTTTTTTGCTAAGGGTCTTTCTTTTGTTCCGGACAAAAGGTGTAACCTTGTGAATACCATTGTGGATCTAAAATTGTATGTCCGCAAACTAAATCTAGCATTATTATTAGGCAATACCCCGTTGCTACTCAGTAGCCACAGAGTTTCTAGTATTTTTAATCCTCCACTTAGCAACACCCTTCACCTCTTTGAAAAAATGTGTGAGCTAGACTTGAGAACCATGGTTAATAGCCAACATTTTTTGTCAGGGAGAAACCAACAGAAGAAAAGGAATGTAAACAATGATGAATTGGCATTCATTCAGTTGCTTAATGAATGCCAAATCCGTGTCATGGCCCCTGATAAAGGCGGTGGTCTGATCATGATGGATAATTGTGAATATGAAAACAAGATGCTTGATTATCTGAACACAGGCCCATATACTCTTTCAAGTATTAATGAGGTGAACATTGCAACCAAAAAAATCAGAGAATTCTTGGATGATCTATTTTTAGAAGGCACTATTGATCATGATACATTGCAATATCTTATCATGCCAGCTCCCAAGATTCCCACCCTTTTTGGGACACCAAAAATTCACAAAAATCTAGTTGACCCTCCATTTAGACCCATAGTGGATGGGAGGGGGTCTGTCACATATGCTTCAGCGAAACTTGTTGATAGCATTCTAAAACCATTATTAAAGAAAGAAGTGCAAATTTGCAAAGATTCTTGGGATTTTTTAGAAAACATTAATAAAATTCCTTATGATTCCAACTTTATTTTTCTCACGGTGGACATCAAAGATTTATATACTGTTATCCCACATGAGTTAGGTATCCAGTGGACAATAGAATTTATGCTCCGCAAAGGGGCATCTAAGGAAAACATGTACCTGGTGGAGACACTGCTTGACATTATTCTTAAAAACAATTTTCTAGTATTTAAGGATAATCTCTACATTCAAACCAGTGGGATAGCTATGGGGTCACCGTGTGGATTCACTTTTGCTAACAGCGTTTTAGCGACATGGGAGTTCCAATGCTTGTTCCAAAATGAGTGTTACCAACAACATGTCACTTGGTACACTAGGTACCATGATGACATGTTTTTCTTATGGAATGGTCCTAATGAACTCATTCCTACTTTTATAGAACAGCTAACTGGGATGACACACTTTTTGGAATTTACTAATGTAGCTAGCTCTAATGAGATAACCTTTCTTGATGTTAGAATAAGCAAGGATGATTCCTTACAGAGATTTAGGTCAACTATCTTTAGGAAAAGTACTTTTTCTAACACATATTTACACTTTTCTAGCTCTCATCCTTTACATCAGAAAAAAAGTGTAGTTAAAGGTCAATTTGTTCGAGCAGCTCGAATGGTCTCTGAATTAGCTGATTTTACAAGTGAATGTGACAATATTCAAGCTATGTTTTTGGCACGTGGGTATCCTTTCAACTTTGTGGATGATTTAAGACACGAAGTGTATATAAAAAGAGAATCTGGACATTTTAAACCACTTCTTGGGGGAGGCAATATGACTACCAAAATAGCAGTAGACAAGAATTTTTTCAAAATTTCATTTCTGTTTACTTTCTGCACTGATGCCAATGCAATTTCTAACATAGTGCGTAAAAATTGGAAAATAATTTTGGATGATCAACATCTAGTTAGTCGGGTAGGTGAAAAGCCTATTGTCACTTATAGAAGAGGGCAAAATTTGAAGCAATTGCTGGAACTGAGAAAACCAATATCTAATCACAGGAATGTTGGAATGAGAAAGTGTGGCTCTTGCCAATTTTGTAAACATGTTTATGTTGGGAACAACATTGTGTTAGCTGGGAAAGAATATCATATTAATGGTACATTTAATTGTTGTTCTAATAGAGTGGTCTATGTGGCAGTTTGTAAAAAATGCCCGGCCTTTTATATAGGCAAAACCGATAGACCACTCAAAAAAAGACTATATGAACACTTGTATGCTATAGCAAAAAGTGATTTAAACAATGCATTGGCAAAACACATTTCTATTAACCAGGATCATGCTTTTTGTTTTTCGGTGTTACAACAAATACTACCCGATGTGAGGGGGGGGGTCCCTGGCAAAGAGGGGGGGGGGTCCCTGGCAAATTGTTTTAGAACAACAGGAAGCGTTCTGGCAGATTCGTACTGCCTCGTATATGGTGCCAGGTTTGAATGAGATATTGTCCATAAAATGCTTTCTTAGATTATTGGCTTTAGGTAGATAATTAAGATAATTTCATAAATATATCATAAAATCATCAAGAATCTTTATTTATTTATTTAAATTTATTTGAATACATTTAAATTCATTTAAACACATTTAAATACCTTTTATACATTTATATAGGTATAAACATAGTAGTGGCGGCAAGTGATGAGAGGTTTTTAAAGTATTTGCAGTACTTGATAATTTTATATATGTTTATTTTTAGCCACATAACATAACATTGGGTGTTAGTAAGATAGATATATAAGTCAGAACTAACAGTCCAGTGTAATAGACAGGTTATCATATAGAATGGTATAGAGAGCTTACTTCCAAAGTTTTTTATGGAATTGTATTCATTAGTTAAATGACATTGGTGGAATTTATTATTTTAAACAAATATTTTTTAAGATTTTAGACTGCTAGCTGCTGTTAATAATATCAATAATATTTGTATGTATTATTATTATTATTCTCTTTGCATTTAATGTGGACATATTTTATGTTTGTGATGTAAGTTTAAAAGTTTTTTAGATTTTAAGGTAATTGTTTAATTTGGAACAGCCTGATTGTGATGTCACTTTTTGTATACTATTTAATGGCATCAGATTTTATCAGACTTGTAAAACAGTCGTCTGAAGAAGGTGGGGAAGGTTTCCCTAATGAAAGCGCTCACTCAGTTTCTAATAAACGGCTATTTGATTTAGCTTTTAACCAACGGCTATCTGGTTTATATTTGTTCAGCCTAACAGCCTGCCTTTCTTCGTTTGGCCAAATTTGCTTGGTTTAGTTTTGTTTGTGGTTTCTTTCAGCATTTGGATAGAAACATTGTCATTAAGTCCAAACATTTACAACAGCAATCAGGCAAAAACACTGTCTTTAAGCCCAGACATTTACTGCAGCATTCAGACACATACATTTTCATTAAGCCCAGGTATTTACTGCAGCATTCAGACACAAGCATTGTCATTAAGCCCAGACATTCATTGCAGAATTCAGTCGCAGACATTGTCATTAATCCCAGACATTTACTGCAGCATTCAGATACATACATTTTCAATAAGCCCAGACATTTGCTGCAGCTTTAAGACACAAACTTTGTCATTAAGCCTAGACATTTACTGCAGTATTAAGACATAAACATTGTCATTAAGCCCAGAAATATACTGCCATTTTCAGACACAACTCTTGACATTAAGCCCAAACATTTACTGCAGCATTGAGAAACAACATTGTCATTAAGCCTAGACATTTACTGCAGCATAAAAACAGAGACATTGTCATTAAGCCCAGACATTTTCTGCAGCACTAAGATGCAGACATGGTCATTAACCCAAGAAATTTACTGCAGCATACAAACAGAAACATTGTCATTAAGCTCAGACATTTAATGCAGTGTGATTAAGTCCAGACATTTACTGCAGCATTCAGACACCAACATTGTCATTTTGCCCAGACATTTACTATTCAGACACAAACAGTGTCATTAAGCCCAGATATTTAATGCAAAATTCAGACATAAACATTGTCACTAAGTCCAGATATCTCCTTCAGCATGCAGGCACAATCTTTGTCATTAACCCCAGACATTTTACTGCAGTATGCCGAAACAAACTTTGTCGTTAAGCACAGACATTTACTGCAGTACTCAGACACAGAAATTGTCATTAAGCCCAGACATTTACTATAGCATTCAGACACACATGTTGTCATTAATCAGACATTTCCTGCAGCATTCAGACAGAAACATTGTCATTAAGTTTAGACATTTACTGCAGCATTCAGACACAGCCATTGTCATTAAGCCCAAACATTTATTGTAGTATTCCGAAACAAACATTGCCATTATGCTCAGACATTTGCTGCAGCATTCCGACAGAAACATTGTCATTAAGCAGAGATATTTACTGCATTATTGAGAGAGACAGTATCCAAGAAACAAAAGAGGCTCACCACGACCACTTAAAACTACTGTTCTTTATTTCACTGCAGTAAAAGTAAGCGCTTTCACATTGCCAGAATGCTTCTTCAGACTTCAATAACTCATAGACTCATAGATTAGTACTAAGCTTACTGCCCTTGCGAGCCATTTTAAGCTTAGCCAATTATCCCTTGTGAGACTCAAACCCTGTACCTTGCGCTTGCAAGGCAAACACCTTAACCATTAGGCCACCCTCCCAACCCTGCTAACTGCTATACAAAATGAGTCACTATATATAGTGTTCAAATAAGCATTAGTTATTTTTATAATTACTCTAAGAGCATAAAATATTTAATGGTACATATATATTTTTGCATACATATCTTTGCATAAATTTTTTGTCATAGTTATATATGTGTTTTTATTTTTATTTTATATATGCACAGGATATATGTATATGTATGAGGATATTTTTTAGGCTCTTCCTTTTTTAAAGATTTTTTAATTGTTTTTTTAATTGGTTTAATTATTAAAGACTTAATTGTTAGGTGTGTCTATTTGAACACTATATATAGTTACTCATTTTGTATAGCAGTTATTGAAGTCTGAAGAAGCGTTCTGGCAACATGAAAGCGCTTACTTTTACTGCATAGGTTCAAAGGTTCATACTAGGCTATCTGCCCAAGGGCATTTATAAGCCTAGCCCATGCCCATAGTTATGTGGCTTTCGCCACCCCTTTAGTTTGAATAAAAACTATGCCTATCATTTTTCTGTGCCTCTGTCAATCAGTGACACTGAAGTAATCCCTGGGGTATATCTGCGATCTCCCATCCATTGGTCAAGATTCCTCTTGAACAAGGCCAGCGAGGTGCTCTGCCTCACATGTACCGGGATTTTGTTCCACAGCATAGGGAGTCTCTGGGTGATGAATCTGTCCCTCCAGCACGTTCTATTTATAACCGTGTCAAGGTTTAAGTCTCCCCTTGTGGTTCTGAGGGATCTAGATTTTTGAGGTGAAGCATATTCATCAAATCTGGGTTTGACATGGCCTTATATGTCAGGCACAGGTCACCTCTGAGCAAGCGGTATGAGACTGAATAGAGCTGGAGTTCTTTCAATCGGGCAGCATAAGACATATTTTTGAGACCCTTTATCCTTTTGGTGAGGAACTTTGGGGCCTTTCAAGCTGCAGCAGGTGTCTGGTCAGATACATTCGAACGGGCATTGTACTCAATCATAGGTCTAATGAGTGATGAGTACAGGGGGACGATGACCTCCCTTGATCTAGATGTGAATCCCTTCATGATCAGGTGGGCGATATAGAAGGTTTTCCTAACTACTTTAGCAACATGAGTGTCAAACGAACGGCTACTGTCAACTTGGGTCCCCAGATCCCTGATGACTTTTTCTGTGCTCAGTGGATTGCCACCTATATGGTAGCTAGGGGTAACCTTGTTTTTCCCGAAGGGTATGACTATGTATTTTTTGGCGTTTAACTTCAGGCCATGGCTCTGCCACCAGTTATCCGTTTCTGTGAGGCCCTTCTGGAGGATATCTGTGTCAGATGTGTTTTCGACTATGGCGCCCAGTTTGCAGTCATCTGCAAACTTTGTCAGCCATAACCCTCCTGTGTTTGCTTGTACTTCAGAAAAGTAGATGCCGAACAAGAGTGGACACCACTTGTGACAGGCTTTGAGTCTGACATGGCTCCAGCAACTCTGACCCTGTGGGTTCTGTCACTTAGCCAGTTTGCAACCCATCTTGTGATGTATGGGTTTACATTCAAGCTGATGAGTTTTTCGATGATACCTGAGTGGGGTATTGTGTCGAAGGCCTTTGCCAGGTCGAGGTAGGCTGTATGGACTGCCTTTCCCTCATCAATGGCCTTGGTGACTGTCTCGAAAAAGTCAACCAAGTTTAAGAGGCAGGATCTGCCTTTGACAAAGCCAAACTGGGTTGGATCCAAAGTCTGCAAGTTCCCTATGTCTTTATTTATGAGTTCCATTATGATCCTCTCCATGGCTTTGCAGATAAGGCTTGTCAAGCTAATGGGCGGTAATTTCCAGGGTCTGTGGAGGCACCGCCCTTATGAAGTGGGACCACAGTCGCCAGGCGCCACTCCTGGGTGTATCCTGAGGTGAGGCTAAGATTAAACAGCTGTCCTAACTGTGGGTTTAATTCCTCGTTGAGTTCATGAAGCACACAGCCGGGGACATCATCCGTCCCATGGATGCTGTGTTTTTGCCTTAGTGAGGGCAGTTCTCACCTGGGCGTTGGAGATGTTTGGGGGCTACAATCCTCTGGGATAGATATCTCCCCTTTTGGCGCTGAGGGGGAGAAGTTTGCACTGCACCTGTCAGCCAGTATGTTAGCAATGTGTGTAGGTTCAGTAATTTTCACATCATTTTGAACTAATTCTGAGCATATCTGGGAGTTTCCTCCTAGGTTTCTAACATAGCTAAAGAAGGCCTTATGATTGTCTTTAGAGTCCTTGGCGATTTTTCTCTCAAAATTTGCCTTGGATGATTTTATGAGAGCTCTTAGTTTTTACTTATAATGATCAAAGGTGTCTTACCTTTCAAGGATTTTGCTCTATCTTGTAGTAGCTTCCTCCTTTTGTTGTAGAGCTTGTTTATGGCTGGGGTCCACCAGACTGGACGCTTGCCTTTGGTACAGAGAGTCTTAGTTTTGTTTGGGATTGCCTGATCCATGCAGTCCTGTAGGTGCTGGTAGAAGGCATTTGTAAGTGATTCAGCGGTTTGAGTAATGTTTACCACTGGCTCAGGGGCCTTAAAGGAGACCACACTAGTTTTTAGAAGTGTGAAATCGGCTTTTGAGAAGTTTTTCACTGTGGTCTATTTTGTTTCAGGTGTGGGCGGTATGAGGACCTCCAGTGAGATTAGTTTATGATCTGATCTCACCAGTGAGGGGTATACTTCGGTGTTGAACATTTTGATCCCATGTTCGTGATGATGAGATCAAGTATGTTTTCTCCTCTTGTGGGGATGGTGACTAGTTGTTCGATGGCATTTGAGTTTATGAACTCCAGGAATCTTTGGGTTAGAGTGTTCGGGCTTGAGTAGTGTTCCCAGTCTACATTAGGGTAGTTGAAGTCACCTAGTATGATGGTGTTTGGAGATACATTTATCCCCTCCAATGTTTTCAGGAAGGCCATGTGAGGTTCCTGAGTTTGAGAGGGTGGCCTGTAACATGCTACAAATTGCAGAGCAGTCTTGCCTATGGTTAATTGCACCTGGATGGTCTCCAATGCATCGTATGCCACCAACATTGAGGTGTGGGTGTCCTTTATGAATATGGACACCCCTCCTTTCTTGGTGTTGTCCGGATTTTGGGGCGAACGCATGATATGAGGTGAAACCTGTTAGTGCTGGGGTGCTCTCAGGAGCCTTGAACCAGGTTTCTGTCACAGCACAGACATCGATGTTCTCCATATTGAGAAGGGCCTCGAGTGCATGCATCTTGAGAGTGAGACTTCTGGCATTGAGCAGCATTACCCTTAGTTTGTTTCCTTTTTTGTGTTCTAGGGTGGTAGGTTTAGAATATGAGCCTTGCCTAAAAAGGCACTATGGGGTGGCAAGAGCCTTTGCCAATATCCGAAGCCCAGGGTGACAGGTGCAAGCCGTCCCTTGTGAAGCAGCGTGGCTTGTCCAGCATGTCATCCCAGGCAGACAGACATTGGATCCTTTGAATGATACCAGAATTTAAGCCAATTATTAAAGCTGATCATCTTATCACTGTATTGTGGCATCATTCTAGGTGAAGGTAGGATACTGCTCAAGGTCAGGGTCATACCTGCCTGGGCTACATAATCAGAGAGCTCCTCGATGTCCCTTTTCATGTAGTCCAAGGAGGTACATCTCAGGTCATTGACACCAGCGTGGACAATGACTGAGTCATACTTGTACCTGCTGTTGAGAGACCTGAGTGCTTGCTATGTGGCAGATTCTAGCGCCCGACAGGCAGCTTACTGTGACCTTCTCCTTACTCAGTCTGGTGAGCGGACGCCAGTGTGTCTGACTATGGAATCACCAATGACAAGTGTGTCTGGCATTTTGTTTGGCCTTAAGGGCTGTGACTGTTTGACACTCTGACTGTGTGGTCTATGTGTTGCATGTGTTGGGTCGTGAGGTGGTAGTTGTTTGGGTGTCTGCTTTGGTGGCCTCTGCTGTTTTGGTAAATTTTTGATCAGAGCCTCGAGTATGTCTTTGTGTGAGTATGTGTATGATTTGAAGTTGTGATGGTACCATGTGTGACTGGATATGTATTGTGTGTGGTTACCTTCTCCTCCTGTCTGGTCTTGCCAGTCCTATGTTGAGAGAGCTCAGCCTCCAGTTTGGCCGTATAGTTGCATCTCTCGCATGCATTTGTGTTTTGTGGGAGGAGGAGAGGATTGTCTGTGTACATGAGGCAATTGTAACATTGCCTCAATATTCCCTGGTTCACCAGTTGAGCTGGAGAGGACACTAGCAACTGATCCCTCGACATACTAGAAGTAGTAGATAAAGAGACTTTCAAAGGACTGCAGTGAAATAAAGAACAGTAGTTTTAAGTGGTCGTGGTGAGCCTCTTTTGTTTCTTGGATACTGACTTTTTGCTGATGTGAAGAGACTCTTTACCCGGTGCTGCTTTGTTTTTTCTACAATTATTGAGAGAGAAACAATATCATTAAGCCCAGAAACTTGCTGCAGCATTCAGACACAGACATTGTCATTTAGCCCAGACATTTAACACAGCATTCAGACACAAACAGTGTCATTAAGTGCAGACATCTACTTCAGTATTCAGACACAAACATTTGCATTAAGCCCAGACATTTAGTGCAGCATTCAGACAGAACCAGTGTAATTAAACCTAGGCATTTAGTGCAGCATTCAGACAGAAATATTGTCACTAACCCAGACATTTACTGCAGCATTAAGACAGAAACATTCTCATTAAGCCCAGACATTTACTGCAGCGCTCAGACAGAAACATTGTCATTAAGCACAGGAATTTACTGCAGCATTAAGACTGAATCTATGTCACTAAGTTCAGGCATTTATGGCAGCATTCGCAGACAAACCTTGTTATTAAACCCAGACATTTGCTGCAGCATTCTGACAAACATTTTCATTAAGCCCAGGAATTTACTGCAGCATTCGGATAGAAACATTTTCATTAAGCCCAAACATTTACATCATTCAGATAGAAATATTGTCATTAAGCCTAGACATTTACTGCAGCATTAAGACAGAAACATTGTCATTAAACCCAGGCATTTATTGCAGCATTCACACACAGACATTGTCATTAAACCCAGGCATTTGCTGCAGCATTCAGTCAGAAACATTGTCATTAAGCCTGACTTTACTGCAGCATTTGGACACAGACATTTTCATTAAGCCCAAACATTTACAAAAGCATTCAAACAAAAACACTGTCTATAAGCCCAGACATTTACTGCAGTATACAGAAACAGTGTCATTAAGCCCAGACATCTACTGCAGCATTTAGATACAAACATTGTCATTAAGCCCAGACATTTACTGCAGCATTGAGACACAGACATTATCATTAAGATCATAGATTTACTGCAGCATTCAGAGACGAACATTGTCATTAAGCCCACGTATGTATGGCAGTATTCAGGCACACAGAAATTGTCATTAAGCCCCACCATTCATTGCAGAATTCAGACACAAACATTGTAATTAAGCCCAGACATTTTCTGCAGCATTCAGACACAAACATAGTCATTAAGTACAGTAATGTACTGCAGCATTCAATCACAGCCATTGGCATTAAGCCCAGACATTTACTGCAGCTTTCAGATACATACATTTTTCAATAAGCCCAGACATTCACTGCAGCTTTCAGACACAATCTTTGTCATTAAGCCTAGACATTTACTGCAGTATTGTGACACACACACATTGCCATTAATCCCAGAGATTTACTGCAGTATGCTGAAACAAACATTGTCATTAAGCCCAGAAATATACTGCAGCCTTCAGACACAACACTTGACATTAAGCCCGGAATTTACTGCAGCATTCAGACACAATGTTGTCATTAAGCCCAGACATTTACTGCAGCATAAAAACAGAGACATTGTCACTAAGCTCAGACATTTAATGCAGTATTCAGACACAAATGATCTCATTAAGCCCAGACATTTACTGCAGCATTCAGACACAATCAATGTCATTAAGCCAGGAGATTTTACCATAGCATTCAGACTCAGACATTGTCATTAAGCCGAGACATTTACTGCCATATTCAGTCACAAACATTGTCATTTTGCCCAGACATTTACTGTAGCATTCAGACACAGTGTCATTAAGCCCAGAGGTTTACTGCAGTATTCAGATGCAGAAATTGTTATAAAGCCCAGATATTTACTGCAGGATTCAGACACAGACATTGTCATTAAGCCCAGACATTTGCTGCAGTATACAGATATTGTCATTAAGCCCAGACATTCTTTGCAGTATTCAGACACAAACAGTGTTGTTAAGGCTAGACATTTACTGCATTTATACAGAAACATTTTCATTAAGCCCAAACATTTACAAAAGCATTCAGACAAAAACAATGTCTTTAAACCAAGACATTTAGTGCAGTTTACAGACACAAACAGTGTCATTACACCCAGACATCTACTGCAGAATTTAGACACAAACATTGCCATTAATCCCAGACATTTGCTGCACCATTCAGGCACTGACATTGTCTTTAAGCCCAGACATTTACTGCAGTATTCAGACAGACATTGTCATTAAGCCTAGAAATGTACTGCAGTATTATGACACAACCATTACCATTAGGCCTAGACACTTACTACAGCATTTAGATACATACATTTTCATTAAGCCCAGACATTTACTGCAGCTTTCAGACACAATCTTTGTCATTAAGCCTAGAAATGTACTGCAGTGTTATGACACAAACATTGTCATTAAGCCCAGAAATTTACTGCAGCAATCAGATACAAACATTGTCATTAAGCCCAGACATTTACTGCAGTATTAATACAACAAACATTGTCATTAAGCTCAGAAATATACTGCAGCATTTAGACACAACCATTCACATTAAGCCCAGACATTTATTGCAGCATTTAGACACAATATTGTGATTAAGCCCAGACATTTACTGCAACATAAAAACAGAAACATTGTCATTAAACCCAGAAATTTACTGCAGCATACAAACAAAAACCTTGTTATTAAGTACAGACTTTTACTGCAGTATTCAGACACAAGCAGTGCTATTTAGCCCAGACATTTACCACAGCATTCAGACAGACATTGTCATTAGGCCCAGAAATTTACTGTTGTATTCAGACACAAACATTATCATTTTGACCAGACATTTACTGCAGCATTCAAACACAAACATTGTCAATAAGCTCAGATATTCATTGCAGAATTCAGACACAAATGTGCTATTAAGCCCAGAGATTTTCTCCAGCATTCAGCCACAAACATTGTCATTATGTCATAGGTTCATAGGTTGGTACTAGGCTATCAGCCCTAGGGCCTGTACAAACCTACACATAACAATTCCCTGGCTATTTCTTCCCAGACTATTTACTTCCATGGACCCCTGAATTGATGTGATCCCTGGGGTGAATTTCCTTTCTCCCATCCAATCATCAAGGTTCCTTTTGAAAAGGGCCAAAGAGGCACTCTGCTTGACATGTATGGGCAATCCATTCCAGAGTCTGGGGTGTCTCTGGGTCAGGAACCTATCCCTCCAGCATGTTTTGTTTATTGTGATGACAAGGTTTAGATCCCTGGAGCATGTGGCTCTGAGGGATTCTGATTTCTTTAAGTGTAGCATGTCCAACAGCTCTGGGTTTGACATGGCCTTGTATGTTAAGCAGAGATTGCCTTTGAGTAGATGATATGTGGAGAGTATAGCTGGCATTTTTAAGGTGGTCAGCATAGGGCATCTGCTCTAGGCCTGTGATTCATTTAGTGAGGTATTTCTGTGGCCTTTCCAGTTGTTGCAGATGTCTTGAGAGGTACATACCAAATGGGGCTTTGTATTCTATAATGGGTCTAATGAGGGATGAGTACAGTGGGACAATGACCTCCTTTTTTCTTGATGAAAAGCCCTTAGTGATGAGGTGTGCCACATAGAAGGATTTCTTGACTGTTGTGGTGATGTGGTTATCGAAGGTGAGACCACTGTACACCTGTGTCCCTAAGTCTCTTATCACACTTTCGGTGTTAAGTGTACTGCCACCTATATGGTAATTCATGGGTACATGTTTTTTTCCCAAAGGGGATAACTATACATTTCTTGGCATTGAGCTTGAGCCCATGGCTCTGGCACCAAGCATCTGTTTCTGTAAGGCACTTTTGTAGAGTATCCACATCATTTGGGGATTCAATAATGTCTCCCAGTTTTCAGTCATCTGTGAACTTTGTTAGACAGAGTCCCTTAGTGTTGGCATGTACTTCAGAGAAGTAGATGCCAAACAAGAGCAGTCCCAGGACTGAACTCTGAGGTACTCTACTTGTCACTTGTCTGGAGCAGGATTTGGAGTCGGCTACTTTTACAGTGTGGGTTCTATCAGTAAGCCAGTTAGCAACCCATTGGGTGATGTAGGGATTAATGCCCAGCTTAGTAAATTTATCTATGATTCCAGAGTGGGGGATGATTTCAAAGGTCTTGGCAAGGGCTAGATAGGCTGTCTGAACTACCTTACCCTTGTCCATGGCTCTGGAGACTGATTCAAAGAAATCAGTCAGGTTCAGGAGACAAGATCGGCCCTTCACAAGCCCAAACCGGGTGGGGTCCAGTGTTTGAAGGTTGCCAATGTCTTTGTTTATAAGTTCCATAATAATGCGCTCCATGGCCTTGCAGGTAAGGCTCGTCAGACTGATAGGATGATAGTTTCCAGGATCCAAGGTGGACCCCCCCCTTGTGGAGTGGGATAACTGTTGCTCTGCACCAATCAGTGGGCACAAAACCTGAGGTGAGGCTATGATTAAACATGACACTTAGGCTCCTGCCAGTTCATATTGTAGTTCATGTAGTACACAGCCTGGGATGTCATATGGTCCCATGGATGCTGTATTCTTAGCTTTGGAGAGTGCGTTTTTTACCTGTGTGGCCTTTATTACCAGAATTTGGCAATCTTCCTGTGTTGAGATGGGCCATTTAGGGGGTAAGAGGGGGGTGAGGTTGGCACTGAATCGATATGCCAGGATATTGGCAATATCCTTGTGATCAGTATATTTAATGTCATTCTGCTTTAGCTCAGAGCAGATCTGAGCATTGCCATTTAGATTCTTGACATAGATATAGAATGTCTTGTGGTTGTCTTTGGAATCTTTGGCAAATTTATTTTTGTAACTAGCTTTGGAGGATTTTATGAGGGATCTTAATTTCTTACTGAGGCTGGTAAGGGAGTTTTTTTGCATGCTGGGATTTTCCTCTTTTCCGCAACAGTTTCTTCCTTTTGTTGTAAAGTTTGTTTATGGCAGGGGACCACCAGAGTGGCTTCCTTTTTTTGGATCAGAGCATCTTGGTTCTATTTGGGATGGCACGATTCATGGATGAGTGGATATGCTCATACAGTGCCTTAGTGTAGGATCCAACAGTTGAACTTTCAGTTCCTGTCTTCATGGGTGCCATGAAGTTTGTCACTTCTGACTTGAGTAGCATGAAGTTGGCTTTGGAGTAATTTTTTATGGAGGTTTCCTTACTGGGGGATGGGTGTGGGTTGTGGATGTAAGGGTGATTAGCTTATGGTCAGATCTGACTAATGAGGGGGTGACCATAGGTGTGGAGCATCGATTTCCCATGTTGGTAATGACCAGGTCTAGTATATTGGAGCCCCTAGTGGGACTATGGATTAGTTGATCCAGGGCTTTGGAATTTATGAATTCCAAGAACTGTTGGGCAAAGGTGTTGGTACATGAGTAGTTTTCCAAGTTAATGGCCAGGTAGTTAAAATCACCCAGTATTGGGGTGTCTGGTTCTATCTTAATATTTTCCAGTATGTTTAGAAAGATGTAGTGAGAATCTTGGAGCATGGTGGGGGATCTGTAGCAAGCTACAATTTGGATTGCAGTCTTACCTAGTGTTAGTTGCACCTAGAGAATTTCAGACGCATTGTGTTGGGCAACTAGCCTGGTGGTGTGAATATCCTTGGTGAATATTGACACTCCTCCACCTTTAGTATTTTGGTCCTGGTTTGGTGGCTGAAAAGTGTGGTAAGAGTTGTAGCCTGGTATTGCATGGGTGCTCTCTGGAGCCTTGAGCCAGATCACTGCATTGTCCAGGCATTTACTGCAGCATTCAGACAGTGACATTGTCTTTAAGCACAGATATTTACTGCAGAATTCAGACAAAGACATTGTCATAAAGCTCAGACATTTACTGCAGCATTCGGAGACAAACATTGTCATTAAGCCCAGGTATTTACTGCAGCATTCAGACACACACACATTGTCATTAAGCACAGACATTCATTGCAGAATTCAGACCCAAACATTGTCATTAACTCATTGCCCCCAGTACAGCTCTTTTGAGTGTGTACTTTTAACTCCCAGTGGGCGTGGCTTGAGCCTTTAAAAAGTGAAGTTATAAACCAACAGTTCTAACAAATACTCAATGACATAGGTCAAATATCAATGCAATTGTGTTTGCCATCATGTATGCTTCAAGATAAAATATTGTGATATCTTGTACGTTGCATGGTTTTGGAATTATTAATGCAAATATGAACAAGCAAATCTGATGCCTAGAGGCACAGTAGGTCGTAACTGCAGATGCACCTAGAGATGTCATTCGGATGTAATTGAGTTAAGCCCAGACATTTTCTGCAGCATTCAGATACATACATTTTCAATAAGCCCAGAGATTTACTGCAGCTTTCAGATACAATCTTTGCATTAAGCCTAGACATTTACTGCAGTATTCTGACACAAACATTGTTATTAATCACAGACATTTACTGCAGTATTCTGACATAAACATTGTCATTAAGCCCAGAAATATACAGCAGAATTCAGACACAACCATTGACATTAAGCCCAGACAATTACTCCAGCATAATAACAGAAATATTGTCATTTAAGCCCAGACATTTTCTGCAGCACTGAAACACAGACACTGTCATTAAGCCCAGAAGTTTACTGCAGCATACAAACAGAAACATTATCATTAAGCCCAGACATTTACCACAGCATTCAGACAGACATTCTCATTAAGCCCAGACATTTACTGTCGTATTTGGACACAAACATTGTCATTTTGCCCAGACATTCACTGTAGCATTCAGACACAGTGTCAGTAAGCCCAGACATTTAATGCAGCATTCAGACACAATCAATGTCATTAAGCCAGGACATTTACCACAGCATTCAGGCACAGATATTGTCATTAAGCCCAGACATTTACTGCCGTATTCAGACACAAACATTGTAATTTTGCCCAGACATTTACTGTAGCATTCAGACACAGTGTCATTAAGCCCAGACATTTAATGCAGAATTCAGACACCAACATTTTCATTAAGCCCAGAGTTTTACTGCAGTATCCAGACACATAAATTGTTATAAAGCCCAGACATTTACTGCAGGATTCAGAAACAGACATTGTTATTAAGCCCAGACATTTACTGCAGTATTCAGACACAAACGGTGTCATTAAGGCTAGACATTTATTGCAGCATTCATACAGAAAACAATTTCATTAAGCCCAAAAATTTACAACAGCATTCAGACAAAAACACTGTCTTTAAGCCCAGACATTTAGTGCAGTTTACAGAAAAAAACATTTTCATTAAGCACAGATATTTACTGCAGCATTCAGACACAGTGTCATTAAGACAAGACATTTACAGCATTCAGACAGAAACATGGTCATTAAGCCCAGACAGTAAATGCAGTATTCAGACACAGACATTGTTATTAAGCCCAGATATTTACTGCAGCATTGAGACACCAACATTGTAATTAAACCCATACAATTACTGCAGCATTCTGACACAAACATTGTCACTAAGCCCAGACATTTACTGCAGTATTCAGACACAGACATTGCCATTAAGTTCAGACATTTACTGCAGCATTCAGACACAAACTTTGTCATTAAGCCCAGATATTTACTACAGTATTCAGACACAATAATGTCATTACGCCCAACATTTACTGTAGGATTTAGACACAGTTGTCATTAATCGAAGACATTTTCTGCAGCATACAAAGAGAAACATTGTCATTTAATGCCCATACATGTTCTACAGCACTCAGACATTGTCATTAAGCCCAGAAATTTACTGCCGCATACAAACAGAAACATTGTCATTAAGCCAAGACATCTACTGCAGCTTTCAGACACAAACATTGTCATTAAGGCCAGACATTTACTGCAGCAATCAGACACAAACATTGTCATTAAGCACAGGAATTTACTGCAGCATTCGGACACAAAGAATTTCATTAAGCCCAAACGTTTACATCATTCAGACAGAAATATTGTCATTAAACCCAGACATTTAATGCAGCATTAAGACATAAACATTTTCATTAAACCCAGGTATTTATTGCAGCATTCACACACAAACATTGTCATTAAACCCAGGCATTTGCTGCAGCAATCAGACAGAAACATTGTCATTAAGCCCAGGAATTTACTGCAGCATTTGGACACAAACATTTTCATTAATCCCAAACATTTACATTAGCATTCAAACAAAAACACTGACTTTAAGCCCAGACATTTACTGCAGTATACAGACACAAACAGTGTCATTAAGCCCAGACATCTACTGCAGCATTTAGATACAAACATTGTCATTAAGCCCAGACATTTGCTGCAGCATTTAGACACAAACACTGTCATTAAACCTAGACATTTACAGCAGCATTCAGACACAACCATTGACATTTAGCCCAGACATTTGCTGCAGCATTCAGACTCATCATTGTCATTAAGCCCAGACATTTACTGCAGCATAAAAACCGAAACATTGTCATAAACCCATACATTTTCTGCTGCACTGAGGCACAGACATTGTCATTAAGCCCAGAAATTTACTGCAGCATACAAACTGAAACATTGTCATTAAGCTCAGACATTTGCAGCAGTATTTAAACACAAGCAGTATCATTAAGTCCAGACATGTACTGCAGCATTCAGACAAAATCATTGTCATTAAGCCTAAACATTTATTGCAGCATTCTGACACAATTTTTGTTATTAAGCCCAGACATTGATTTCAGCATTCTGACACAAACGTTGTCACTAAGCCCAGGAATTCACTGCAGCATTCAAGGACAGACATTGTCATTAAGCCCAGACATTTACTGCAGCATTCAGATACAAACATTGTCATTAAGCCTAGACATTTACCTCAGCATTCACACACAAACATTGTCATTAAGCCAAGGCATAAACTGCAGCATTCAGACACAAACTGTCCTTAAGCCCAGACATTTACCACAGCATTCTGACACAAACATTGTCACTAAGCCCAGACATTTACTGCAGTATTCAGACACAAACATTGCCATTACGCCCAGGCATTTACTTCAGGACTCAAACACAAACATTGTTATTAATCCCAGACATTTACTGCAGTATTTAGACACAAACATTGTCATTAAGCCCATACATTTATGGCAGCATTCAGAAGCAAACATTGTTATTAAGCCCATATATTTACTGCAGCAAACAAACAGAAACACTGTCATTAAGCTCAGACATTTACTGCAGTATTTAAAGACAAGCAGTGTCATTAAGCCCAGACATATACTGCAGCATTCAGACAAAATCATTGTCATTAAGCCTAGACAATTATTGCAGCATTCAGACACAAACTGTCCTGAAGCCCAGACATTTACCACAGCATTCTGACACAAACATAGTCACTAAGCCCAGACATTTACTGCAGTATTCAGACACAAACATTGCCATTAAGCCCAGACCTTTACTTCAGGATTCAAACACAAACATTGTTATTAATCCCAGATATTTACTATAGTATTTAGACACAAACGGTGTCATTTATCCCAGAGATTTACTGCAACATTCAGACACAAACTTTGTCACTAAGCCCAGCCATTTACTTCAGTATTCAAACACAAACAGTGTCATTACGCCCAGGCATATACTGCAGAATTCATACACAAACATTGTCGTTAAGCCTAGACTTTTGCTGCAGTATTCAGACACAAAAATTGTCATTAAGCCCAAGCATTTACTGCAGCATTCAGACACAAACATTGTCATTAAGCCCAGACATTTACTGCAGTATTCAGACATAGACATTGTCATTAAGCGCAGATATTTACTGCAGCATTCAGACACAAACATTGTCATTAAGCCCACATATTTACTGCAGCATTCTGACACAAACATTGTCACTAAGCCCAGACATTTACTGCAGTATTTATGCACATACCGTGTTATTAAGGCCCGACATTTACTGCAGCATTCAGGCACAAACATTGTCATTAAGCCCGGACATTTATTGCAGTATTCACACACAGACATTGTCATTAATTCCAGACTTTTACTGCAGTATTCAGACACAGAAATGGTCATCAAGACTAGACATTTACGGCAGCATTCAGAAACAGACATTGTCATTAAGCCCAGACATTTTCTGCACTATTCAGACACAGTGTCATTAAGGCCAGACATTTACTGCAGCATTCATACAGAAACATTTTCATTAAGCCCAGACATTTACAACAGCATTGCAACAAAAACACTGTCTTTAAGCCCAGACATTTACTGCAGTATACAGACACAAACAGTGCCATTATGCCCAGACATCTACTGCAACATTGAAACACAAAAATTATCATTAAGCCCAGTCATTTTCTGCAACATTGAGACACAAACATAGTCATTAAGCACAGACATTTACTGCAGTATTCAGTCACAGATTGTCATTAAGCCCAGACATTTACTAAAGTATACAGAAAAAAACAGTGACATTAAGCCCAGACATCTACTGCAGCATTTAAATACAAACATTGTCTTTAAGCCCAGACAATTCCTCAGCATTCAGACACTGAAATTGTCTTTAAGCCCAGACATGTACTGCAGCATTCAGATACATACATTTTCATTAAGCCCAGACATTTACTTCAGCTTTCAGACACAATCTTTGTCATTAAGCCTAGACATTTACTGCAGTATTCTGACATAATCATTGTGCTCAGAAATATACTGCAGAATTCAGAAACAACCATAGCAATTAAGCCCAGACATTTACTGCAGCAGAAAAACAGAAACATTGTCATTAAACCCAGAAATTTTCTGTAGCACTGAGACACAAATTGTCATTAATCCCAAAAATTTACTGCAGCATACAAACAGAAACACTGTCATTATGCTCAGATATTCACTGCAGTATTCAGACACAAACTGTGTCATTAAGCCCAGACATTTACAGAAGTCAGACAGAAACATTGTCATTAAGCCCAGACATTTTCTGCAGTATTCTGACACAAACATTGTCATTAAGCCCAGACATTTTCTGCAGCATTCAGACGCAAACATAATCATTAAGCACAGGCATTTACTGTAGCATTCAGACACAGACATCGTCTTTAAGCCCAGACATTTACTACAGCAAAAAAACCCTAGAAACATTCTCATTAAGCAAAGACATTTTCTTCAGCACTTTGGCACAGACATTGGCATTAAGCCCAGAAATTTACTACAGCATACAAACAAAAACATTGTCATTAAGTACATACATTTTCTGCAGCACGTAGAAACGGACATTGTCATTAAGCCCAGAAATTTACTGCAGCATACAAACAGAAACATGGTCATTAAGCCAAGACATCTACTGCAGAATTTAGACCCAAACATGGTCATTAAGCCCAGACATTTACTGCAGCATTCAGACACAGACATTGTAATTAATCCCAGATTTTTACTGACACAGACAGTGTCATTAAGCCCAAACATTTACTGCAGCATCCAGACACACATTGCCATTACAGACATTTGCTGCAGCATTCAGACAGAGACATTGTCATTAAGCCCAGACATTTAACACAGTATTCAGACACAAACAATGCCATTAAGTCCAGACATCTACTTCAGCATTCAAACATAAACATTGCCCTTAACCCCAGACATTTACTGCAGCATTTAGACACAAAAAGTATAATTACACCCAGACATTTACTGCAGCTTTCTGACACACACATGGTCATTAAGCCCAGATATTTACTGAACCATTCAGACACAATCATTCTCATGAATCCCAGACGTTTACTGCAGCATTCAAACAGAAACAGTGTCATTAAGCCTAGGAATTTACTGCAGCATTCAGACAGAAACATTGTCATTAAGCCCAGTCATTTACTGCAGCATTCAGGCAGAAACTTAAACATTAAGCACAGCAATTTACGGCAGCATGTGGACATAAACATTAAGCCCAAACATTTACAAGAGCATTCAGAAAGAAATATTGTTATTAATCCCAGCCATTTACTGCAGCATTAAGACAGAATATATGTCATTATGCTTGGGCATTTACTGCAGCATTCACAGACAAACCTTGTCATTAAACCCAGGCAGTTGCTGCAGCATTCTGACAGAAACATTGTCAATAAGCCCAGAAATTTACTGCAGCATTTGGATAGAAACATTGTCATTAAGCCCAAACATTTACAACAGCAATCAGAAAAAAACACTGTCTTTAAGCCCAGACATGTACTGCAGCATTTAGATACAAACATTGTCATTAAGGCCAAACATTTACTGCAGCATTCAGACACATACATTTTCATTAAGCCCAGGTATTTACTGCAGCATTCAAACACAATCAGACAAAAACACTGTCTTTAAGCCCAGACATCTACTGCAGCATTTAGATACAAACATTGTCATTAAGGCCAAACATTTACTGCAGCATTCAGACACATATATTTTCATTAAGCCCAGGTATTTACTGCAGCATTCAGACACAAGCATTGTCATTATGCCCAGACTTTCATTGCAGAATTCAGTCGCAGACATTGTCATTAATCCCAGACATTTACTGCAGCATTCAGATACATACATTTTCAATAAGCCCAGACATTTACTGCAGCTTTAAGACACAAACTTTGTTATTAAGCCTAGACATTTACTGAAGTATTCCGACACAAACATTGTCATTAAGCCCATAAATATACTGCAGCTTTCAGACATGACCCTTGACATTAAGCCCAGACCTTTACTGCACCATTCAGACACAAGACTGTCATTAAGCCTAGACATTTACTGCAACATAAAAACAGAAACATTGTCATTAAGCCCAGACATTTTCTGCAACACTTAGCACAGACAGTGTCATTAAGACCAGAAATTTACTGCAGTATTCAAACACAACATTGTCCTCAAGCCCAGACATTTACATTAGTATTCAGATACAGGTGTTGCATTAATCAGACATTTCCTGAAGCATACACACAGAAACAATGTCATTAAGCCAAGACATCTACTGCAATATTCAGACACAGACATTGTCATTAAGCCCAAACATTTACTGCAGAATTCAGACACAAACATTGCCATTAAGCCCAGACATTTTCTGCAGCATTCAGACACAGAAATTGTCATTAGGCCCAGACATTTAACACAGTATTCAGACACAAACAATGTCATTAAGTGCAGACATCTAGTTCAGCATTCAGACACTTGTCATTAACCCCAGACATTTTCTGCAGCATTTGGACACAAAGTGTAATTAAGCCCAGACATCTACTGCAGCACTCTAACAGAAACATTGTCATTAAGCCCAGATATGTACTGAACCATTCAGACACAAACATTCTCATTAAGCCAAGGCATTTACTGCAGCATTCAGACATAAATATTGTAACTAAGCCCAGACATTTAGTGCAGCATTAAGACAGAAACAGTGTCATTAAGCCCAGGCATTTACTGCAGCTCTCAGAGAGAAACATTGTCATTAAGCACAGGAATTTACTGCAGCATTTAGACACAAACATTTTCATTAAGCCCAAATATTTACAACAGCATTCAGACAGAAATATTGTCATTAAGCCCAGACATTTACTGCAGCATTAAGACAGAAACATTGTCATTAAACACAGGCATTTATTGCAGCATTCACACACAAACATTGTCATTAAACCCAGGCATTTGCTGCAGCATTCAGACACAAACAGTGTAATTAAGCCCAGACATCTACTGCAGCATTTAGATACAAACATTTTCATTAAGCCCAGACAATTGCTGCAGCATTCAGACACTGAAATTATCTTTAAGCCCAGACATTTACTGCAGCATTCAGACACCGACATTATCATTAAGCTCAGACATTTACTGCAGCATTCAGAGACAACGTTGTCAATAAGCCCAGGTATTTACTGCAACATTCAAACACAGACATTGTCATCAAGCCCAGACATTCATTGCAGAATTCAGACACAAACATTGTAATTAAGCCCAGACATTTACTGCAGCATTAAGATACATACATTTTTCAATAAGCCCAGACATTTACTGCAGCTTTCAGACACACCCTTTGTCATTAAGCCTAGACATTTACTGCAGTATTAAGATCCAAACATTGTCATTAAGCCCAGAAATATACTGCCATTTTCAGACACAACCCTTGACATTAAGCCCAAACATTTACTGCAGCATTCAGACACAATGTTGTCATTAAGCCTAGACATTTACTGCAGCATAAAAACAGAGACATTGTCATTAAGCCCAGATATTTTCTGCAGCACTGAGATGCAGACATGGTCATTAAGCCAAGAAATTTACTGCAGCATACAAACAGAAACATTGCCATTAAGCTCAGACATTTAATGCAGTGTGATTAAGTCCAGACATTTACTGCAGCATTCAGACACAAACATTGTCATTTTGCCCAGACATTTACTGTAGCATTCAGACACAAACAGTGTCATTAAGCCCAGATATTTAATGCAAAATTCAGACACAAACATTGTCATTAAGTCCAGATATCTCCTTCAGCATACAGGCACAATCTTTGTCATTAACCTCAGACATTTTACTGCAGTATGCCGAAACAAACTTTGTCGTTAAGCACATTTACTGCAGTATTCAGACACAGAAATTGTCATTAAGTCCAGACATTTACTATAGCATTCAGACACACATGTTGTCATTAATCAGACATTTCCTGCAGCATTCAGACAGAAGCATTGTCATTAAGTTTAGACATTTACTGCAGCATTCAGACACAGCCATTGTCATTAAGCCCAAACATTTATTGCAGTATTCCGACACAAACATTGCCATTATGCTCAGACATTTGCTGCAGCATTCCAACAGAAACATTGTCATTAAGCAGAGATATTTACTGCATTATTGATAGAGAAACAATGTCATTAAGCCCAGAAATTTGCTGCAGCATTCAGTCACAGACATTGTCATTTAGCCCAGACATTTAACACAGTATTCAGACACAAACAGTGTCATTAAGTGCAGACATCTACTTCAGTATTTAGACACAAACATTTTCATTAAGCCCAGACATTTAGTGCAGCATTCAGACAGAACCAGTGTAATTAAACCTAGGCATTTAGTGCAGCATTCAGACAGAAATATTGTCACTAACCCAGAAATTTACTGCAGCATTAAGACAAAAACATTGTCATTAAGCCCAGACATTTACTGCAGCACTCAGACAGAAACATTGTCATTAAGCACAGGAATTTACTGCAGCATTAAGACTGAATCTATGTCATTAAGTTCAGGTATTTATGGCAACATTCGCAGTCAAACCTTGTTATTAAACCCAGGCATTTGCTGCAGCATTCTGACAGAAACATTTTCATTAAGCCCAGGAATTTACTGCAGCATTCGGATAGAAACATTTTCATTAAGCCCAAACATTTACATCATTCAGACAGAAATATTGTCATTAAGCCTAGACATTTACTGCAGCATTAAGACAGAAAGATTGTCATTAAACCCAGGCATTTATTGCAGCATTCACACACAGACATTGTCATTAAACCCAGGCATTTGCTGCAGCATTCAGACAGAAACATTGTCATTAAGCCCAGTACTTTACTGCAGCATTTGGACACAGACATTTTCATTAAGCCCAAACATTTACAAAAGCATTCAAACAAAAACACTGTCTATAAGCCCAGACATTTACTGCAGTATACAGACACAGTGTCATTAAGCCCAGACATCTACTGCAGCATTTAGATACAAACATTGTCATTAAGCCCAGACATTTACTGCAGCATTCAGACACAGACATTATCATTAAGATCAGAGATTTACTGCAGCATTCAGAGACGAACATTGTCATTAAGCCCACGTCTTTATGGTAGTATTCAGGCACACAGAAATTGTCATTAAGCCCCACCATTCATTGCAGAATTCAGACACAAACATTGTAATTAAGCCCAGACATTTTCTGCAGCATTCAGACACAAACATAGTCATTAAGTACAGTAATGTACTGCAGCATTCAATCACAGCCATTGGCATTAAGCCCAGACATTTACTGCAGCTTTCAGATACATACATTTTTCAATAAGCCCAGACATTCACCGCAGCTTTCAGACACAATCTTTGTCATTAAGCCTAGACATTTACTGCAGTATCATGACACACACACATTGCCATTAATCCCAGAGATTTATTGCAGTATGCTGAAACAAACATTGTCATTAAGCCCAGAAATATACTGCAGCTTTTAGACACAACACTTGACATTAAGCCCGGAATTTACTACAGCATTCAGACACAATGTTGTCATTAAGCCCAGACATTTACTGCAGCATAAAAACAGAGACATTGTCACTAAGCTCAGACATTTAATGCAGTATTCAGACACAAACAATGTCAGTAAGCCCAGACATTTACTGCAGCATTCAGACATAATCAGTGTCATTAAGCCAGGAGATTTTACCATAGCATTCAGACTCAGACATTGTCATTAAGCCGAGACATTTACTGCCATATTCAGTCACAAACATTGTCATTTTGCCCAGACATTTACTGTAGCATTCAGACACAGTGTCATTAAGCCCAGAGTTTTACTGCAGTATTCAGATGCAGAAATTGTTATAAAGCCCAGATATGTACTGCAGGATTCAAACACAGACATTGCCATTAAGCCCAGACATTTGCTGCAGTATACAGACATTGTCATTAAGCCCAGACATTCTCTGCAGTATTCAGACACAAACACTGTCATTAATCCCAGACATTTGCTGCACCATTCAGGCACTGACATTGTCTTTAAGCCCAGACATTTACTGCAGCATTCAGACAGACATTGTCATGAAGCCTAGAAATGTACTGCAGTATTATGACACAAACATTGCCATTAAGCCTAGACACTTACTATAGAATTTAGATACATACATTTTCATTAAGCCCAGACATTTACTGCAGCTTTCAGACACAATCTTTGTCATTAAGCCTAGAAATGTACTGCAATGTTATGACACAAACATTGTTATTAAGCCCAGAAATTTACTGCAGCAATCAGATACAAACATTGTCGTTAAGCCCAGACATTTACTGCAGTATTACGACACAAACATTGTCATTAAGCTCAGAAATATACTGCAGCCTTTAGACACAACCATTGACATTAAGCCCAGACATTTAGTGCAGCATTTAGACACAATATTGTCATTAAGCCCAGACATTTACTGCAACATAAAAACAGAAACATTGTCATTAAACCCAGAAATTTACTGCAGCATACAAACAGAACCTTTGTTATTAAGTACAGACTTTTACTGCAGTATTCAGACACAAGCAGTGCTATTAAGCCCAGACATTTACCGCAGCATTCAGATGCATAAATTGTCATTAAGCCCGATATTTCCTTCACCATGCAGAATCAAACTTTATCATTAACCCCAGGCATTTACTGCAGTATTCAGAAAAAAACATTTTCATTAAGCACTGATATTTACTGCAGTATTCAGACACAAACAATGTCATTAAGCCAATACATTTACAGCATTCAGGCAGAAACAGTGTCATTAAGCCCAGACAGTAGATGCAGTATTCAGACACAGACATTGTTATTAAGCCCAGATATTTACTGCAGCATTCAGACACAAACATTGTCATTAAACCCATACAATTACTGCAGCATTCTGATACAAACATTGTCACTAAGCCCAGACATTTACTGCAGTGTTCAGACACAGACATTGCCATTAACTTCAGACATTTACTGCAGCATTCAGACACAATAATGTCATTACACCCAGACATTTACTGCAGCATACAGACAGAGTGAGTGTCATTAAGCCCGGACATCTACTGCAGCATTTAGATACAAACATTGTCATTAAGCCCAGACAATTGCTGCAGCATTCAGACACTGAAATTGTCTTTAATCCCAAACATTTACTGCAGCATTCAGACTCACACTTTTCCATTAATCCCAGCTTTAACTGCAGCATTCAGACACAAACATTGTCATTAAGCCCAGATGTTCATTGCAAAATTCAGACACAAACACTGTCATTGAGCCCAGTCACTTATTGCAGTATTCAGACACAAGCAATGTCATTAAGCCCAAACATTTACAGCAGCATTCAGGCAGACATTGTCATTAGGCCCAGAAATTTACTGTCGTATTCAGACACAAACATTGTCATTTTGCCCAGACATTTACTGCAGCATTCAGACACAAACATTGTCAATAAGCTCAGATGTTCATTGCAGAATTCAGACACAAATATTGCCATTAAGCGCAGACATTTTCTCCAGTATTCAGCCGCAAACATTGTCATTATGTCATAGGTTCATAGGTTGGTACTAGGCTATCAGCCCTAGGGCCTATACAAACCTAGATATAACAATTCCCTGGCTATTTCTTCCCAGACTATTTACTTCCGTGGATCCCTGTCTAGCAGGGTGACTGATGTGATTTCTGGGGTGAATTTCCTTTCTCCCATCCAATCATCAAGGTTCCTTTTGAAGAGGGCCAAAGAGGCACTCTGCTTGACATGTATGGGCAATCCATTCCAGAGTCTGGGGAGTCCTTGGGTCAGGAACCTATCCCTCCAGCATGTTTTGTTTATTGTGATGATAAGGTTTAGATCCCTGGAGCATGTGGCTCTGAGGGATTCTGATTTCTTTAAGTGTAGCATGTCCAACAGCTCTGGGTTTGACATGGCCTTGTATGTTAAGCAGAGATTGCCTCTGAGTAGATGATATGCGACAGAGTATAGCTGACATTTTTTAAGGTGGTCAGCATAGGGCATCTGCTTTAGGCCTGTGATTCTTTTAGTGAGGTATTTCTGTGGCCTTTCCAGTTGTTGCAGATGTCTTGAGAGGTACATACCAAATGGGGCTTTGTATTCTATAATGGGTCTAATGAGGGGTGAGTACAGTGGGACAATGACCTCCTTTTTTCTTGATGAAAAGCCCTTAGTGATGAGGTGTCCAACATAGAAGGATTTCTTGACTGTTGTGGTGATGTGGTTATCGAAGTTGAGACCACTGTCAACCTGTGTCCCTAAGTCTCTTATCACACTTTTGGTGTTTAGTGTACTGCCACCTATATGTTAATTCATGGGTACATGTTTTTTTCCCAAAGGGGATAACTATACATCTCTTGGCATTGAGCTTGAGCCCATGGCTCTGGCACCAAGCATCTGTTTCTGTAAGGCACTTTTGTAGAGTATCCACATCATTTGGGGATTCAATAATGGCTCCCAGTTTTCAGTCATCTGCGAACTTTGTTAGACAGAGTCCCTTAGTGTTGGCCTGTACTTCAGAGAAGTAGATGCCAAACAAGAGCAGGCCCAGGACTGAACCCTGAGGTACTCCACTTGTCACTTGTCTGGAGCAGGATTTGGAGTCGGCTACTTTTACAGTGTGGGTTCTATCAGTAAGCCAGTTAGCAACCCATTGGGTGATGTAGGGATTAATGCCCAGCTTAGTAAGTTTATCTATAATTCCAGAGTGGGGGATGGTTTCAAAGGCCTTGGCAAGGGCTAGATAGGCTGTGTGAACCACCTTACCCTTGTCCATGGCTCTGGAGACTGATTCAGAGAAATCAGTCAGTTCAGGAGACAAGATCGGCCCTTCACGAGCCCAAACAGGCTGGAGTCCAGTGTTTGAAGGTTGCCAATGTCTTTGTTTATAAGTTCCATGATAATGCGCTCCATGGCCTTGCAGGTAAGGCTCATCAGACTGACAGGATGATAGTTTCCAGGATCCAAGGTGGACGCCCTCCCTTGTGGAGTGGGATAACTGTAGCTCTGCGCCGATCAGTGGGCACAAAACCTGAGGTGAGGCTATGATTAAACATGACACTTAGGTAAGCAGCCAGTTCATATTGTAGTTCATGTAGTACACAGCCTGGGATGTCATATGGTCCCATGGATGCTGTATTCTTAGCTTTGGAGAGTGCGTTTACCTGTGTGGCCTTTATTACCGGAATTTGGCAATCTTCCTGTGTTGAGATGGGCCATTTAGGGGGTAAGAGGGGGGTGATGTTGGCACTGAATCGATATGCCAGGATATTGGCAATATCCTTGGGATCAGTATATTTAATGCCATTCTGTTTTAGCTCAGAGCAGATCTGAGCATTGCCATTTAGATTCTTGACATAGATATAGAATGCCTTGTGGTTGTCTTTGGAATCTTTGGCAAATTTATTTTTGTAACTAGCTTTGGAGGATTTTATGAGGGATCTTAATTTCTTACTGAGCGTGGTAAGGGAGTTTTTTTGCATGCTGGGATTTTCCTCTTTTCTGCAACAGTTTCTTCCTTTTGTTGTAAAGTTTGTTTATGGCAGGGGACCACCAGAGTGGCTTCCTTTTTTTGGATGAGAGCATCTTGGTTCTATTTGGGATGGCACGATTCATGGATGAGTGGATATGCTCGTACAGTGCCTTAGTGTAGGATTCAACAGTTGAACTTTCAGTTCCTGTCTTCATGGGTGTCATGAAGTTTGTCACTTCTGACTTGAGTAGCATGAAGTTGGCTTTGGAGTAGTTTTTTATGGAGGTTTCCTTACTGGGGGGTGGGCATGGGTTGTGGATGTTAAGGGTGATTAGCTTATGGTCAGATCTGACTAATGAGGGGGTGACCATAGGTGTGGAGCATCGATTTCTCATGTTGGTAATGACCAGGTCTAGTATATTGGAGCCCCTGGTGGGACTATGGATTAGTTGATCCATGGCTTTGGAATTTATGAATTCCAAAAACTGTTGGGCAAAGGTGTTGGTACATGAGTAGTTTTCCAAGTTAATGGCAAGGTAGTTAAAATCACCCACTATTGGGGTGTCTGGTTCTATCTTAATATTTTCCAGTATGTTTAGAAAGATGTAATGAGAATCTTGGAGCATGGTGGGGGATCTGTAGCAAGCTACAATTTGGATTGCAGTCTTACCTAGTGTTAGTTGCACCTAGAGAATTTCAGACTCATTGTGTTGGGCAACTAGCCTGGTGGTGTGAATGTCCTTGGTGAATATTGACACTCCTCCACCTTTAGTATTTTGGTCCTGGTTTGGTGGCTGAAAAGTGTGGTAAGAGTTGTAGCCTGGTATTGCATGGGTGCTCTCTGGTGCCTTGAACCAGATCACTGCATTGTCCAGGCATTTACTGCAGCATTCAGACAGTGACATTGTCTTTAAGCACAGATATTTACTGCAGCATTCAGATAAAGACATTGTCATAAAGCTCAAACATTTACTGCAGCATTCAGAGACAAACATTGTCATTAAGCCCAGGTATTTACTGCAGCATTCAGACACACACATTGTCATTAAGGCCAGACATTCATTGCAGAATTCAGACCCAAACATTGTCATTAACTCATTGCCCCCAGTACAGCTCTTTTGAGTGTGTACTTTAAACTTCCAGTGAGTGTGGCTTGAGCCTTTAAAAAGTGAAGTTATAAACCAACAGTTCTAACAAATACTCACTGACATACATCAAATATCAATACAATTGTGTTTGCCATCATAAATGCTTCAAGATAAAATATTGTGATACCTTGTACGTTGCATGGTTTTGGAATTAATAATGCAAATATGAACAAGCAAATCTGACACCTAGAGGCACAGTAGGTCGTAACTGCAGATGCACCTAGAGATGTCACTCGGATGTAATTGAGTTAAGCCCAGACATTTTCTGCAGCATTCAGATACATACATTTTCAATAAGCCCAGAGATTTACTGCAGCATTCAGATACAATCTTTGCATTAAGCCTAGACATTTACTGCAGTATTCTGACACAAACATTGTTATTAATCACAGACGTTTACTGCAGAATTCAGACACAACCATTGACATTAAGCCCAGACAATTACTCCAGCATAAAAACAGAAATATTGTCATTTAAGCCCAGACATTTTCTGCAGCATTCTGACACAAACCTTGTCACTAAACCCAGACATTTACTGCAGTATTCAGACACAGACATTGCCATTAAGTTCAGACATTTACTGCAGCATTCAGACACAAACTTTGTCATTAAGCCCAGATTTTTACTACAGTATTCAGACACAATAATGTCATTACGCCCGACATTTATTGTAGCATTCAGACACAGTTGTCATTAATTGAAGACATTTCCTGCAGCATACAAAGAGAAACATTGTCATTTAATGCCCATACATGTTCTACAGCACTCAGACATTGTCATTAAGCCCAGAAATTTACTGCAGCATACAAACAGAAACATTGTCATTAAGCCAAGACATCTACTGCAGCTTTCAGACACAAACATTGTCATTAAGGCCAGACATTTACTGCAGCAATCAGACACAAATATTGTCATTAAGCCCAGAAATTTACTGCAGCATACAAACAGAAACATTGTCATTAAGCCAAGACATCTACTGCAGCTTTCAGACACAAACATTGTCATTAAACCCAGACATTTAATGCAGCATTAAGACATAAACATTTTCATTAAACCCAGGTATTTATTGCAGCATTCACACACAAACATTGTCATTAAACCCAGGCATTTGCTGCAGCAATCAGACAGAAACATTGTCATTAAGCCCAGGAATTTACTGCAGCATTTGTACACAAACATTTTCATTAATCCCAAACATTTACATTAGCATTCAAACAAAAACACTGACTTTAAGCCCAGACATTTACTGCAGTATACAGACACAAACAGTGTCATTAAGCCCAGACATCTACTGCAGCATTTAGATACAAACATTGTCATTAAGCCCAGACAATTGCTGCAGCATTCAGACACTGAAATTTTCTTTAATCCCAGACATTTACTGCAGCATTGAGAGACAAACAATGTTTTTAAGCCCAAGTATTTATTGCAGCATTCAGACAAAACATTCTCATTAAGCCCAGACATTTACAACAGCATTCAGACAAAAACACTGACTTTAAGCCCAGACTTTTACTGCAGTATACAGACACAAACACTGGCATTAAGCCCAGGTTTTAACTGCATCATTCAGCCACAAACATTCTCATTAAGCCCAGACATTCATTGCAGAATTCATCCACACACATTGTCATTAAGCCCAGACATTTTCTGCAGCATTCAGACACAAGCATTGTCATTAAGCCAAATCATTTACTGCAGTATTCTGACACAAACATTGTCATTAAGCCCAGGAATATACTGCAGCATTCAGACCCAACAATTAACATTAAGCCCAGACATTTATTGCAGCATTCAGACACAACATTGTAATTAAGCCCAGTCAACTACTGCAGCATAAAAACAGAAACATTGCCATTAAGCCTAGACATTTTCTGCAGCACTGAGACACAGACATTGTCATTAAGCCCAGATATTAACTGCAGCATACAAGCAGGAACATTATCATTAAGCTCAGACATTTCTTGCAGTATTCAGACACAAGCAGTGTCATTAAGCCCAGAGATTTACTGCAACATTCAGACACAATCAGTGTCATTAAGCCAGGACATTTGCTGCAGCATTCAGACACAGACATTGTCATTAAGCCCATATATTTACTGTCGTATTCAGATACAAACATTGTCATTTTGCCCAGACATTTACTGTAACATTCAGACAAACATTGTCATTAACCCCAGACATTTACTGCATTATTCAGAAACAAACATTGTCATTAAGCCCAGATATTTACTGCAGTATTCAGACACAGACATTATTAATCACAGACATTTACTGCAGTATTTATACACAGACACTGTCATTAAGCCAAGACATTTACTGCACCATTCAGACACCATTTTGTTATTACGCCCAGACATTGATCTCAGCATTCTGACACAAACTTTGTCATTAAGCCCAGAAATTTACTGCAGCATTCAGGCAAAGACATTGTCATTTAAGCCCAGGCATCTACTGCAGTTTTCAGACACAAACAATGTCATTAAGTACAGACCTTTACTTGGCATTCAGATAAAAACAGTGTCATTAAGCCCAGATAATTGCTGCAGCATTCAAACACTGAAAATGTATTTAAGCCCAGACATTTACTGCAGCATTCAGACACAGACTTTGCCATTAATCCTAGCTTTTACTGCAGCATTCAGACAGAAACATTGTCATTAAGCCCAGATATTCATTGCAGAATTTAGATACAAACATTGTCATTAAGCCCAGACACTTACTGCAGTATTCAGACACAAGCAGTGTCATTAAGCCCAAACATTTACAGCAGCATTCAGACACAATTTGTGTCATTAAGCCAAGACATTTACCGCAGCATTCAGACAGACATTGTTATTAAGCCCAGACATTTACTGTTGTATTCAGACACAAACATTGTCATTTTGCCCAGACATTTACTGCAGCATTCCAACACAAACATTGTCAATAAGCTCAGATATAAATTGCAGAATTCAGACACAAATATTGCCATTAAGCCCAGACATTTTCTCCAGCATTCAGCCACAAACAGTCATTATGTCCAGGCATTTACTGCAGCATTCAGACACTGAAATTGTCTTTAAGCCCAGACATTTACTGGAGCATTCAGACACAGACATTATCATTAAGCTCAGACATTTGCTGCAGCATTCAGAGACAAATATTGTCAGTAAGCCCAGGTATTTACTGCAGCATTCAGACACCATCATTCTCATTAAGCCCAGACATTTACTGCAGCATTCAAACACAAACATTGTAATTAAGCCCAGACATTTTCTGCTGCATTCAGATACATACATTTTTCAATAAGCCCAGACATTTACTGCAGCTTTCAGACAATCTTTGAGATTGAGCCTAGATATTTACTTCAGTATTCCGACACAAACATTGTCATTAAGCCCAGAAATATACTGCAGCTTGTAGACACAACCCTTGACATTAAGCCCAGACATTTACTGCAGCATTCAGACACAATGTTGTCATTAAGACCAGACATTTACTGCAGCATAAAAACAGAGACATTGTCATTAAGCTCAGACATTTTCTGCAGCACTTAGACAGACATTGTCATTAAGCCCAGAAATTTACTGCAGCATGCAAACAGAAACATTGTCCTTATGCTCAGACATTTAATGCTGTATTCAGACACAAGCAGTGTCATTAAGCCCAGACATTTACTGCAGTATTCAGACACAATCAGTGTCATTAAGCCAGGATATTTACTGCAGCATTCAGACACAGACATTGTCTCTAAGCCCAGACATTTAATGCAGAATTCAGACAGAATCAGTGTCATTAAGTCCAGATATTTACTTCAGCATGCAGACACAATCTTTGTCATTAACCCCAGACATTTACTGCAGTATGCAGAAACAAACTTTGTCATTAAGCCCACACATTTACTGCAGCATTCAGACACAAACATTGTCAGTAAGGTCAGATATTCATTGCAGAATTCAGACACAAATTTTGCCATTAAGTCCAGACATTTTCTGCAGCATTAAGCCACAAACTTAGTCATTATGTCCAAGCATTTACTGCAACATTTGGACAGTGACATTGTCTTTAAGCACAGACATTCATTGCAGAATTCAGACACAAGCATTGTCATTAAGCCCAGAATTGCACTGCAGTATTCAGACACAGAAATTGTCATTAAGCCCAGACATTTACTGCAGGATTCAGACACAGACATTGTCGTTAGGCCCAGGCATTTACTGCAGTATTCAGACACAGACATTGTCGTTAGGCCCAGGCATTTACTACAGCTAAAAAACAGAAACATTCTCATTAAGCCCATACATTTTCTGCAGCACAAAGACACAGACATTGCATTAAGCCCATAAATGTATTGCAGCATACAAATAGAAACACTGTCATTAAGCCAAGACATCTACTGCAACATTCAGACCCAAACATTGAGAATTAAGCCCAGACATTTGCTGCAGCATTCAGACACAAACATTGTCATTAAGCCCAGACATTTAACACAGTATTCAGACACAAACAGTGTCATTAATTGCAGACATCTACTTCAGCATTCAGACAAACATTGTCATTAACCCCAGACATTTGCTGCAGCATTTATACACAAAAAGTGTAATTAAGCCCAGACATTTACTGCAGTATTCAGACAGAAACAGTGTCATTAAGTCTAGACATTTATTGCAGCATTCATACAGAAAAATTTTCATTAAGCCCCAAAATTTACAACAGCATTCAGACAAAAACATTGTCTTTAAGCCCAGACATTTAGTGCAGTCTACAGAAAAAAACATTTTCATTAAGCACAGATATTTACTGCAGCATTTAGACATGGTGTCATTAAGACACGACATTTACAGCATTCAGACAGAAACATGGTCATTAAGTCCAGACAGTAAATGCAGTATTCAGACACAGACATTGTTATTAAGCCCAGATATTAACTGCAGCATTGAAACACCAACATTGTCATTAAACCCATACAATTACTGCAGCATTCTGACACAAACATTGTCACTAAGCCCAGACATTTACTGCAGTATTCAGACACAGACATTGCCATAAGTTCAGACATTTACTGCAGCATTCAGACACAAACTTTGTCATTAAGCCCAGATTTTTACTACAGTATTCAGACACAATAATGTCATTACGCCCGACATTTACTGTAGCATTCAGACACAATTGTCATTAATCAAAGACATTTCCTGCAGCATACAAAGAGAAACATTGTCATTTAATGCCCATACATGCTCTACAGCACTCAGACATTGTCATTAAGCCCAGAAATTTACTGCAGCATACAAACAGAAACATTGTCCTTAAGCTCAGACATTTAATGCTGTATTCAGACACAAGCAGTGTCATTAAGCCTAGACATTTACTGCAGTATTCAGACACAATCAGTGTCATTAAGCCAGGATATTTACTGCAGCATTCAGACACAGACATTGTCTCTAAGCCCAGACATTTAATGCAGAATTCAGACAGAATCAGTGTCATTAAGTCCAGATATTTACTTCAGCATGCAGACACAATCTTTGTCATTAACCCCAGACATTTACTGCAGTATGCAGAAACAAACTTTGTCATTAAGCCCACACATTTACTGCAGCATTCAGACACAAACATTGTCAGTAAGGTCAGATATTCATTGCAGAATTCAGACACAAATTTTGCCATTAAGTCCAGACATTTTCTGCAGCATTAAGCCACAAACTTAGTCATTATGTCCAAGCATTTACTGCAACATTTGGACAGTGACATTGTCTTTAAGCACAGACATTCATTGCAGAATTCAGACACAAGCATTGTCATTAAGCCCAGAATTGCACTGCAGTATTCAGACACAGAAATTGTCATTAAGCCCAGACATTTACTGCAGGATTCAGACACAGACATTGTCGTTAGGCCCAGGCATTTACTGCAGTATTCAGACACAGACATTGTCGTTAGGCCCAGGCATTTACTACAGCTAAAAAACAGAAACATTCTCATTAAGCCCATACATTTTCTGCAGCACAAAGACACAGACATTGCATTAAGCCCATAAATGTATTGCAGCATACAAATAGAAACATTGTCATTAAGCCAAGACATCTACTGCAACATTCAGACCCAAACATTGAGAATTAAGCCCAGACATTTGCTGCAGCATTCAGACACAAACATTGTCATTAAGCCCAGACATTTAACACAGTATTCAGACACAAACAGTGTCATTAATTGCAGACATCTACTTCAGCATTCAGACAAACATTGTCATTAACCCCAGACATTTGCTGCAGCATTTATACACAAAAAGTGTAATTAAGCCCAGACATTTACTGCAGTATTCAGACAGAAACAGTGTCATTAAGTCTAGACATTTATTGCAGCATTCATACAGAAAAATTTTCATTAAGCCCCAAAATTTACAACAGCATTCAGACAAAAACATTGTCTTTAAGCCTAGACATTTAGTGCAGTCTACAGAAAAAAACATTTTCATTAAGCACATATATTTACTGCAGCATTTAGACATGGTGTCATTAAGACAAGACATTTACAGCATTCAGACAGAAACATGGTCATTAAGCCCAGACAGTAAATGCAGTATTCAGACACAGACATTGTTATTAAGCCCAGATATTAACTGCAGCATTGAAACACCAACATTGTCATTAAACCCATACAATTACTGCAGCATTCTGACACAAACATTGTCACTAAGCCCAGACATTTACTGCAGTATTCAGACACAGACATTGCCATAAGTTCAGACATTTACTGCAGCATTCAGACACAAACTTTGTCATTAAGCCCAGATTTTTACTACAGTATTCAGACACAATAATGTCATTACGCCCGACATTTACTGTAGCATTCAGACACAATTGTCATTAATCGAAGACATTTCCTGCAGCATACAAAGAGAAACATTGTCATTTAATGCCCATACATGCTCTACAGCACTCAGACATTGTCATTAAGCCCAGAAATTTACTGCAGCATACAAACAGAAACAATGTCATTAAGCCAAGACATCTACTGCAGCTTTCAGACACAAACATTGTCATTAAGGCCAGACATTTACTGCAGCAATCAGACACAAACATTGTCATTAAGCACAGGAATTTACTGCAGCATTCCGACCCAAAGAATTTCATTAAGCCCAAACGTTTACATCATTCAGACAGAAATATTGTCATTAAACCCAGACATTTAATGCAGCATTAAGACATAAACATTTTCATTAAGCCCAGGTATTTATTGCAGCATTCACACACAAACATTGTCATTAAACCCAGGCATTTGCTGCAGCAATCAGACAGAAACATTGTCATTAAGCCCAGGAATTTACTGCAGCATTTGTACACAAACATTTTCATTAATCTCAAACATTTACATTAGCATTCAAACAAAAACACTGACTTTAAGCCCAGACATTTACTGCAGTATACAGACACAAACAGTGTCATTAAGCCCAGACGTCTACTGCAGCATTTAGATACAAACATTGTCATTAAGCCCAGACAATTGCTGCAGCATTCAGACACTGAATTTGTCTTTAATCCCAGACATTTACTGCAGCATTGAGAGACAAACAATGTTTTTAAGCCCGGGTATTTATTGCAGCATTCAGACAAAAACATTCTCATTAAGCCCAGACATTTACAACAGCATTCAGACAAAAACACTGACTTTAAGCCCAGACTTTTACTGCAGTATACAGACACAAACACTGGCATTAAGCCCAGGTTTTAACTGCATCATTCAGCCACAAACATTCTTATTAAGCCCAGACATTCATTGCAGAATTCAGACACCCAGACATTCATTGCAGAATTCAGACACACACATTGTCATTAAGCCCAGACATTTTCTGCAGCATTCAGACACAAGCATTGTCATTAAGCCAAATCATTTACTGCAGTATTCTGACACAAACATTGTCATTAAGCCCAGGAATATACTGCAGCATTCAGACCCAACAATTAACATTAAGCCCAGACATTTATTGCAGCATTCAGACACAACATTGTCATTAAGCCCAGTCAACTACTGCAGCATAAAAACAGAAACATTGCCATTAAGCCTAGACATTTTCTGCAGCACTGAGACACAGACATTGTCATTAAGCCCAGATATTAACTGCAGCATACAAACAGAAACATTATCATTAAGCTCAGACATTTCTTGCAGTATTCAGACACAAGCAGTGTCATTAAGCCCAGAGATTTACTGCAACATTCAGACACAATCAGTGTCATTAAGCCAGGACATTTACCGCAGCATTCAGACACAGACATTGTCATTAAGCCCAGATATTTACTGTCGTATTCAGATACAAACATTGTCATTTTGCCCAGACATTTACTGTAGCATTCAGACAAACATTGTCATTAACCCCAGACATTTACTGCATTATTCAGAAACAAACATTGTCATTAAGCCCAGATATTTACTGCAGTATTCAGACACAGCCATTATTAATCCCAGACATTTACTGCAGTATTCATACACGAACAATGTCATTAAGCCAAGACATTTACTGCACCATTCAGACAACATTTTGTTATTACACCCAGACATTGATCTCAGCATTCTGACACAAACTTTGTCATTATGCCCAGAAATTTACTGCAGCATTCAGGCAAAGACATTGTCATTTAAGCCCAGGCATCTACTGCAGTATTCAGACACGAACAATGTCATTAAGTACAGACCTTTACTTGGCATTCAGATAAAAACAGTGTCATTAAGCCCAGATAATTGCTGCAGCATTCAAACACTGAAAATGTATTTAAGCCCAGACATTTACTGCAGCATTCAGACACAGACTTTGCCATTAATCCCAGCTTCTACTGCAGCATTCAGACAGAAACATTGTCATTAAGCCCAGATATTCATTGCAGAATTCAGATACAAACATTGTCATTAAGCCCAGACACTTACTGCAGTATTCAGACACAAGCAGTGTCATTAAGACCAAACATTTACAGCAGCATTCAGACACAATTAGTGTCATTAAGCCAGGACATTTACCGCAGCATTCAGACAGACATTGTTATTAAGCCCAGACATTTACTGTTGTATTCAGATACAAACATTGTCATTTTGCCCAGACATTTACTGCAGCATTCCAACACAAACATTGTTAATAAGCTCAGATATAAATTGCAGAATTCAGACACAAATATTGCCATTAAGCCCAGACATTTTCTCCAGCATTCAGCCACAAACAGTCATTATGTTGAGGCATTTACTGCAGCATTCAGACACTGAAATTGTCTTTAAGCCCAGACATTTACTGGAGCATTCAGACACAGACATTATCATTAAGCTCAGACATTTGCTGCAGCATTCAGAGACAAATATTGTCATTAAGCCCAGGTATTTGCTGCAGCATTCAGACACCGTCATTCTCATTAAGCCCAGACATTTACTGCAGCATTCAAACACAAACATTGTAATTAAGCCCAGACATTTTCTGCAGCATTCAGATACATACATTTTTCAATAAGCCCAGACATTTACTGCAGCTTTCAGACAATCTTTGCGATTGAGCCTAGATATTTACTTCAGTATTCCTACACAAACATTGTCATTAAGCCCAGAAATATGCTGAAGCTTGTAGACACAGCCCTTGACATTAAGCCCAGACATTTACTGCAGCATTAAGACACAATGTTGTCATTAAGCCCAGACATTTTCTGCAGCACTGAGACAGACATTGTCATTAAGCCCAGAAATTTACTGCAGCATGCAAACAGAAACATTGTCCTTAAGCTCAGACATTTAATGCTGTATTCAGACACAAGCAGTGTCATTAAGCCTAGACATTTACTGCAGTATTCAGACACAATCAGTGTCATTAAGCCAGGATATTTACTGCAGCATTCAGACACAGACATTGTCTTTAAGCCTAGAAATTTAATGCAGAATTCAGACAGAATCAGTGTCATTAAGTCCAGATATTTACTTCAGCATGCAGACACAATCTTTGTCATTAACCCCAGACATTTACTGCAGTATGCAGAAACAAACTTTGTCATTAAGCCCACACATTTACTGCAGCTTTCAGACACAAACATTGTCAGTAAGGTCAGATATTCATTGCAGAATTCAGACACAAGTTTTGTCATTAAGTCCAGACATTTTCTGCAGCATTAAGCCACAAACTTAGTCATTATGTCCAAGCATTTACTGCAACATTTGGACAGTGACATTGTCTTTAAGCACAGACATTCATTGCAGAATTCAGACACAAGCATTGTCATTAAGCCCAGAGTTGCACTGCAGTATTCAGACACAGAAATTGTCATTAAGCCCAGACATTTACTGCAGGATTCAGACACAGACATTGTCGTTAGGCCCAGGCATTTACTGCAGTATTCAGACACATACATTGTCGTTAGGCCCAGGCATTTACTACAGCTAAAAAACAGAAACATTCTCATTAAGCTCATACATTTTCTGCAGCACAAAGACACAGACATTGCATTAAGCCCATAAATGTATTGCAGCATACAAACAGAAACATTGTCATTAAGCCAAGACATCTACTGCAACATTCAGACCCAAACATCTAGAATTAAGCCCAGACATTTGCTGCAGCATTCAGACACAAACATTGTCATTAAGCCCAGACATTTATTCAGACACATTGTCATTAATTGCAGACATCTACTTCAGCATTCAGACAAACATTGTCATTAACCCCAGACATTTGCTGCAGCATTTATACACAAAAAGTGTAATTAAGCCCAGACATTTACTGAAGCATTCTGACAGAAACATTGTCATTAAGCCCAGACATTTACTGCAGCATAACAACAGAAACATTGTCATTAAACCCAGACATTTTCTGTATAGCTCAGACACAGACATTGTCATTAAGCCCAGAAAGTTACTGCAGCATACAAACATAAACATTGTCATTAAGCTCAGACTTCTACTGCAGTATTCAGACACAAGCAGTGCTGTTAAGGCCAGACATTTACTGCAACATTCAGCCACAGTGTCATTAAGCCAGGACATTTACCACAGCATTCAGACACAGACATTGTCATTAAGCTCGGACATTTACTGCCGTATTCAGACACATTGTCATTTTGCCCAGACATTTACTGTAGCATTCAGACACAAACAGTGTCATCAAGCCCAGACATTTAATGTAGTATTCAGATACAAACATTGTCATTAAGCCCAGATATTTCCTTCACCATGCAGACTCAGTCTTTGTCATTAATGCCAGACATTTACTGCAGTATTCAGCAAAAAGTTTTCATTAAGCACAGATATTTACTACATTATTCAATCACAAAAATTGCCATTAAGCCCAGACTTTTACTGTAGCATTAAGACACAAATGTTGTCAATAAGCCCAGACATTCATTGCAGAATTTAGACACAAACCTTGTTATTAATCCCACACATTTACTGCAGTATTCAGACACACAGTGTCATTAAGCTGAGACATTTACACTATTCAGAGAGAAACATTGTCATTAAGCCCAGACATTTACTGCAGCATTCAGACACAATCATTGTCATTAAGCCCATACAATTACTGCAGCATCCTGACACAAACATTGCCACTAAGCCCAGACATTTAGTATTCAGATACAGACATTGTCAATAAGTTCAGACATTTACTGCAGGATTCAGAGAGAAACATTGTCATTAAGCCCATGTATTTAATGCAGCATTCATACACAAACATTGCCATTAAGCCCAGACATTTACTGTAGCATTCAGACACAGATGTCATTAATCAGACATTTCCTGCAGCATGCAAACAGAAAAATTGTCATTAAGCCAAGACATCTACTGCAGCATTCAGACACAAACATTGTCATTAAGGCCAGACATTTACAACAATATTAAGACAGAAATATTGTTATTAAACCCAGACATTTACTGCTGCATTGAGACAGAATCTCTGTCATTAAGCCCAGGCATTTACTGCAGCATTCACAGCAAATCTTGTCATTAAACCCAGGCATTTGCTGCAGCATTCAGACACACACATTTTCATTAAGCCCAAACATTTATATCATTCAGACAGAAATATTGTTATTAAGCCCAGAGATTTAATGCAGCATTAAGACAGAAACATTGTCATTAAACCCAGACATTTATTGCAGCATTCACACACAAACATTGTCAATAAACCCAGGCATTTGCTGCAGCAATCAGACACAAACATTGTCATTAAACCCAGACATTCATTGCAGAATTCAGACCCAAACATTGTCATTAAGCCCAGACATTTTCTACAGCATTCAGACAGACATTACTGCAGCAGAAAAACAGAAGCATTCTCATTAAGCCAAGACATTTTCTGCAGCACTGAGACAGACATAGTCATTAAGCCCAGAAAATTACTGCAACATAAAAACAAAAACATTGTCATTAAGCAAAGACATTTACTGCAGCGTTCAGACACAAACATTTTTTATTAATCCCAGACCTTTACTGCAACATTCAGACACAAACAGTGACATTAAACCCAGGCATTTGCTGCAGCAATCAGACAGAAACATTGTCATTAAACCCAGGCATTTACTGCAGCATTCACACACAAACATTGTCATGAAGCCCAGACATTTATTGCAGAATTCAGACAGTCGTCATTAAGCCCAGACATTTAATGCAGTATTCAGACAAAAACACTAAGTCCAGGCATTTACTGCAGCATTCAGACACAAACATTATTAACCCTAGACATTTACTGCAGCATTCATACACAGACATTGCCATTATCCACAGACATTTACCACAGTAGTCAGTCACAAACAGTGTCATTACACTCAGGCATTTACTGCAGAATTCATACACAAACATTGTAATTAAGCCTAGACATTGTCTTCAGTATTCAGACACACACATTGTCATTAAACCCAGGCATTTACTGCAGTATTTCACACAAAAACATTGTCAGGAAGCCCAGACATTTTCTGCAGCATTCATATAGAAACATTGTCATTAAGCCCAGAGATTTACTGCAGCATTCAGACACAAACAGTGTTATTAATCCCAGACATTTACTGCAGCATTCAGACACAAACAGTGTCATTAAGCCGAGACATTTACGGCAGCATTCAGACACAGACATTGACATTAAGGCCAGATATTTACTGCAGCATTCAGACACAAACATTGTCACTAAGTCCAGACATTTACTGCAGTATTCAGACACAGACATTGTCATTAAGCTCAGACATATACTGAATCATTCAGAGACTAACATTGTCATTAATCCCAGGTATTTACTGCATCATTCAGACACAAACATGGTCATTAAGCCCATCCATTTACTGCAGCATTCTGACACAAGTATTGACATTAAGCCCAGACAACTACTGCAGCATTCAGACACAGCATAATTATTAAGCACAGACATTTACTGCAGCATTCAAACACAGACATTGTCATTAAGCTCAGACATTTACTGCAGTATTCAGGCAGACATTTTCATTAAGCCCAGACATTTACTGCAGTATTCAGACACAGACATTGTTATTAAGCCCAGATATTTACTGCAGCATTCAGACACAAACAACGCCATTCATCCTATACATTTTCTACAGCATTCTGACAAACATTGTCACTAAGCCCAGAAATTTACTTCAGTATTCAGACGCATTGTCATTAAGCCCAGCCATTTACTGCGGCATTCAGACACCAAAATTGTTATTAATCCCAGACATTTACTGCAGTATTCAGACACAACAATATCATTACGTCCAGACCTTTACTTAGCATTCAGACACAAACATTGTCATCAAGCCCAGACATTTACTGCAACATTCAGACACAGTGCCATTAAGCTTACTGCAGCATTCAGGCAGAAACATTGTCATTAAGCCCAGACATATACTGCAGCCTTCGGACGCAAAACATTTTAAGTGAGCCCAGACATTTAGTGCAGCATTCAGAGACAAACATTGTCATTAAGCCCGATATTTATAGCAGCATTCAGACTCAAACATTGTCATTAAGCCCAGATATTTACTGCAGCATTCAGACACAAACAATGCCATTAATCCCAGACATTTACCTCTGTATTCAGACACAAACAGTGTCATTAAGCCCAGACATTTACTGCATCATTCATACACAAACATTGTCATTAAGCCCAAACATTTACTGCAGTATTCAGACACAAACAGTGTTATTAAGCTCAGACATTTACAGCAGTATTCAGGCACAAACATTGTCATTAAGCCCAAACATTTACTGTAGCATTCAGACAGGCATTGACATTAAGCCCAGACATTTACTGCAGTATTCAGATGCAAACAATCTCATTAAGTCCTGATATAAACTGGAACATTCAGACATAGGCAGTGTTATTAAGCCCAGACATTTACTGCAGCCTTCAGACACAAACATTGTCATTAAGACCAGACATTTAATGCAGCATTCGGACACAAACATTTCATTATGCCTAGACATTTTCTGCAGCATTGAGACACAAACATTAAGCCTCAAAATTTACTGCAGTATCCAGTCTAAGCTGCCAAATTAATTCTTTGTATTTTAATAAATGTTCCCATTCATGTCGCCAGACATTTATTTTTATTACAATATCTTTAATCCTAAAAAATTACTGCAGCATGCAAACAGAAACATTGTCATTAAGCTCAGACATTTACTGCAATATTCAGACACAAGCAGTGCCATTAAGCCCAGACATTTACTGCAGCATTCAGACACAATCAGTATCATTAAGCCAGGACATCTACCACAGCATTCAGACAAAACATTGTCATTTTGCCCAGACATTTACTGTAGCATTCAGACACAAACAGTGTCATTAAGCCCAGACATTTAATGCAGCATTCAGACACAAACATTGTCATTAATCCCAGATATTCCCTTCACTATGCAGACTCAAACTTTGTCATTAACCCCAGATATTTACTACAGTATTCTGAAAACAATGTTTTCATTAAGCCCAGACATTTACTGCAGCATTTAGACAAAAGCATTGTTATTAATCCCAGACATTTACTGCAGTATTCAGACACAGTGTCATTAAGCCGAGACATTTACAGCATTCAGACAGAAACATTGTCATTAAGCCCAGACATTTACTGCAGTATTCAGCCACAGACATTGTCATTAAGCTCAGACATTTACTGCAGCATTCAGACAAAAACATTGTCATTATGTTCAGACATTTACTACTGCATACAGAGACAAACACTGTCATTAAGCCCAGGTATTTACTGCAGCATTCAGACACAGATATTGTCATTAAGTCCAGACATACATTGCGCAGTTCAGACACAAACATTGTCCTTAAACCCAGACATTTTCTGCAGCATTCAGACACAGACATAGTCATTAAGTACAGATATGTACTGCAGCATTCAGTCACAGACATTGTCATTAAGCCCAGACATGTACTGTAGCATTCAGATACAATCTTTGTCATTAAGCCTAGACATTTACTGCAGTATTCTAACACAAACATTGTCATTAATTGCAGACATTTACTGCAGTATTCCGAGACATGTTGTCATTAAGCCCAGAAATATACTGCAGCTTTCAGACACAACCCTTGACATTAAGCCCACACATTTACTGCAGCATTGAGACACAACATTGTCATTAAGCCCAGACATTTACTGCAGCATAAAAACAGAAACACTGCCATTAAGCCCAGACATTTTCAACAGCACTGAGACAAACATTGTCATTAAGCCCAGAAATATACTGCAGCATACAAACAGAAACACTGTCATTAACCTCAGACATTTACTGCAGTATTCAGACACAAGCAGTGTCATTAAGCCAGGACATTTACTGCAGTATTCTGACACAGACATTGTCATTAAGCCCAGATATTTCCTTCAGCATGCAGACACAATCTTTGTCATTAACCCCAGATATTACTGCGGTATTCAGGCACAAACATTTGTCAATAAGCTCAGATATTCATTGCAGAATTCAGACACAAATATTGTCATTAAGCTCAGACATTTTCTCCAGCATTCAGCCACAAACATAGTTATTATGTCCAGGCATTTACTGCAGCATACAGACAGTGACATTGTCTTTAGGCCCAGACATTAACTGCATCATTTAGAGACAAACATTGTCATTAAGCCCAGATATTTACTGCAGCAATCAGGTACAGACATTGTCATTAAGCCCAGATATTTACTGCAGTTTTCCGACACAAACATTGTCATTAAGCTCAGAAATATACTGCAGCATTCAGACACAACAATTGACATTAAGCCCAGACATTTAATGCAGCATTTAGACACAACATTGTCATTAAGCCCAGACATTTACTGCAGCATAAAAACAGAAACATTGTCATTAAACCCAGACATTTTCTGTAGCACTGAGACACAGACATAGTCAATAAACCCAGAAATTTACTGCAGTATTCAGACACAAGCAGTGCCATTAAGCCCAGACATTTACCGCAACATTCAGACACAGTGTCCTTAAGCCCAGAAATTTAATGCAGCATTTATACACAAACATTCTCATTAAGCCCAGATATTTCATTCACCATGCAGATTCAAACTTTCTCATTAACCCCAGACATGTACTGCAGTATTCAGAAAAAGTTTTCATTAAGCACAGATATTTACGCAGTATTCAGACACAAAAATTGTCATTAAGCCCAGACATTTAATGCTGCATTTAGACACAAACATTCTCAATAAGCCCAGATATTCATTGCAGAATTCAGACACAAATATTGTTATTAATCTGAAACATTTAATGCAGTATTTAGACAGTGTCATTAAGCCAAGGCATTTACAGCATTCAGACAGAAACATTGTCATTAAGCCCAGATATTTACTACAGTATTCAGACACGGACATTGTCATTAAGTCCAGATATTTACTGCAGCATTCAGAGACAAACATTGTCATTAAGTGCGTCCAGTTACTGCAGCATTCTGACACAAACATTGTCACTAATCCCAGACATTTACTGCAGCATTCAGACAACATTGTCATTAAGCCCAGGTATTTACTGCAGCATTCAGACACAAACATTGTCATTAAGCCCAGATATTTACTACAGTATTCAGACACAACATTGTCATTAAGCCCAGAGATTTACTATAGCATTCAGACACAAACATTGTCATTAAGCCCAGAATTTTACTGCAGCATTCAGACACAAACATGGTCATTAAGCCCAGACATTTACTAGAGTATTCAGACGCAACATTGTTATTAAGCCCAGACATTTACACTCGTATTCAGACACAGATGTTGTCAATAATCAAAGACATTTTCTGCAGCACAAAGACACAGAACAGACATTGCATTAAGCCATACATTTACTGCAGCATACAAAGAGAAACATTGTCATTAAGCCAAGACATCTACTGCAACATTCAGACCCAAATGTTGCCATTAAGCCCAGACATTTACTATAGCATTCAGACACTCATGTTTTCATTAATCAAAGACATTTCCTGCAGCATTCAGACACAAACATCGTCATTAAGCACAGGAATTTACAGCAGCATTTGGATACAAACATTTTCATTAAGCCCAAAAATTTACAACTGCATTCAGACAGAAATATTGTCATTAAACTGAGACATTTACTGCAGCATTAAGACAGAATCTATGTCATTAAGCCCAGGCATTTACTGCAGCATTCGCAGCAAACCTTGTCATTAAACCCAGGCAGTTGCTGCAGCATTCTGACAGAAACATTGTCATTAAGCCCAGGAATTTACTGCAGCATTCAGACACAAACATTTTCATTAAGCCCAAACATCTACATCATTCAGACAGAAATATTGTCATTAAGCCCAGACATTTACTGCAGCATTACGACAGAAACATTGTCATTAAACCCAGGCATTTATTGCAGCATTCACACATAAACATTGCCATTAAACCCAGGCATTTTCTGCAGCATTCAGACAGAAACATTGTCATTAAGCCCAGGAATTTACTGCAGCATTTGAACACAAACATTTTTCATTAAGCTCAAATGTTTACAACAGCATTCAGACAAAAACACTGTCTTTAAGCCCAGACTTTTACTGCAGTATACAGACACAAACAATGTCATTAAGCCCAGACATCTACTGCAGCATTTAGATACAAACATTGTCATTGAGCCCAGCCAATTGCTGCAGCATTCACACACTGAAATTGTCTTTAAGCCCAGACATTTACTGCAGCATTCAGACACAATGTTGTCATTAAGCTCAGACATTTACTGCAACATAAAAACAAAGACGTTGTCATTAAGCCCAGACATTTTCTGCAGCACTGAGACACAGACATTGTCATTAAGCCCAGAAATTGACTGCAGCATGCAAACAAACATTGTCCTTAAGCTCAGACATTTAATGCTATATTCAGACACAAGCAGTGTCATTAAGCCCAGACATTTACTGCAGTATTCAGACACAATCAGTGTCATTAAGCCAGGATATTTACTGCAGCATTCAGACACAGACATTGTCTTTAATCCCAGACATTTAATGCAGCATAAAAACAGAAACATTGTCATTAAACCCAGACATTTTCTGTATAACTCAGACACAGACATTGTCATTAACCTGAGAAAGTTACTGCAGTATACAAACAGAAACATTCTCATTAAGCTCAGACTTCTACTGCAGTATTCAGACATAAGCAGTGCTGTTAAGGCCAGACATTTACCACAACATTCAGACACAGTGTCATTAAGCCAGGACATTTACCACAGCATTCAGACACAGACATTCTCATTAAGCCCGGGCATTTACTGCCTTATTCAGACACATTGTCATTTTGCCTAGACATTTACCGTGGCATTCAGATACAAACAGTGTCATTAACCCCAGACATTTAAATTTTGCATTCAGACACAAACATTGTCATTAAGCCCGGATATTTCCTTCACCGTGCAGACTCAAATGTTGTCATTAACCCCAGACATTTACTGCAGTATTCAGCAAAAAGTTTTCATTAAGCACAGATATTTACTACATTATTCAGACACAAAAAATTGTCATTAAGCCCAGACTTTTACTGCAGCATTAAGACACAAATGTTGTCAATAAGCCCAGACATTCATTGCAGAATTTAGACACAAACATTGTTATTAATCCCACATATTTACTGCAGTATTCAGACACAGTGTCATTAAGCTGAGACATTTACACTATTCAGAGAAAAACATTGTGTAAGCCCAGACATTTACTGCAGTATTCAGACACGGAGATTATTAAGCCCAGATATTTACTGCAGCATTCAGACACAATCATTGGCATTAAGCCCATACAATTACAGCATTCTGACACAAACATTGCCACTAAGCCCAGACATTTACTGTAATATTCAGACACAGACATTGTCATTAAGTTCAGACATTTACTGCAGCATTCAGAGAGAAACATTGTCATTAAGCCGAGGTATTTACTGCAGCATGCAGACTTAAACATTGTTATTAAGCCCAGACATTTACTGTAGTATTCAGACACAGATGTTGTCATTAATCAGACATTTCCTGCAGTATACAAACAGAAACATTGTCATTAAGCCCAAACATTTACAACAATATTCAGACAGAAATATTGTCATTAAATGCAGACATTTACTGCTGCATTGAGACAGAATCTCTGTCATTAAGCCCAGGCATTTACTGCAGCATTCGCAGCAAACCTTGTCATTAAACCCAGGCATTTGCTGCACATTTTGACAGAAACATTGTCATTAAGCCCAGGAATTTACTGCAGCATTCGGACACAAACATTTTCATTAAGCCCAAACATTTATATCATTCAGACAGAAATATTGTCATTAAGCCCAGACATTTAATGCAGCATTAAGACAGAAACATTGTTATTAAACCCAGGCATTTATTGCAGCATTCATACACAAACATTGTCATTAAACCCAGGCATTTTCTGCAGCAATCAGACAGAAACATTGTCCTTAAGCCCAGGAATTTACTGCAGCATTCAGACACAAACATTGTCATTAAACCCAGACATTCATTGCAGAATTCTGACACAAATGTTGTCATTAAACCCAGACATTTTCTGCAGCATTCAGACAGACATTACTGCTGCAGAAAACAGAATCATTCTCATTAAGCCAAGGCATTTACTGCAGCGTTCAGACACCAACATTTTTTATTAATCCCAGACTTTTACTGCAACATTCAGACACAAACAGTGACATTAATTCCAGATATTTACTGCAGCATTCAGGCACGTACATTGTCACTAATCCCAGGCATTTACTGCAGCATTCACACACAAACATTGTCATGAAGCCCAGACATTTACTGCAGAATTCAGACAGTCCTTGTCATTAAGCCCAGACATTTACTGCAGTATTCTGACACAAACATTGTTAACCCTAGATATTTACTGCAGCATTCATACACAAACATTGCCATTATGCACAGACATTTACCGCAGTAGTCAGTCACAAACAGTGTCATTACACCCAGGCATTTACTGCAGAATTCATACACAAACATTGTAATTAAGCCTAGACATTTTCTTCAGTATTCAGACACACACATTTTCATTAAACCCAGGCATTTACTGCAGCATTCACACAAAAACATTGTCAGGAAGCCCAGACATTTTCTGCAGTATTCAGACACAGTCATTGTCATTAAGCCCAGACATTTTCTGCAGCATTCATACAGAAACATTGTCATTAAGCCCAGACATTTACTGCAGCATTCAGACACAAACATTTTTATTAATCCAAGACTTTTACTGTAGTATTCAGACACGAACAGTGACAGTAAGCCCAGACAACTACTGCAGCATTCAGTCACAACATAATTATTAAGTACAGCCATTTACTGCTGCATTCAGACACAGACATTGTCATTAAGCCCAGACATTTACTGCAGTATTCAGACACAGACATTGTTATTAAGCCCAGATATTTACTGCAGCATTCAGACACAAACAATGCCATTAATCCAATACATTTTCTGCAGCACTCTGACAAACATTGTCACTAAGCCCAGAAATTTACTTCAGTATTCAGACACAAACATTGTCATTAAGCCCAGGCATTTACTGCAGCATTCAGACACAAAAATTGTCATTAATCCCAGACATTTACTGCAGTATTCAGACACATACAGTGTCATTAAGCCGAGACATTTATGGCAGCATTCAGACAGAAACATTGTCAATAAGCCCATACAATTACTGCAGCATTCAGAGACAAACATTGTCATTAAGCCCGGACATTCATTTAAGAATTCAGACACAAACATTGTAATTAAGTCCAGACATTTACTGCAGGATTCAGATACATACATTTTTTTTTAATCCCAGACATTTACTGCAGCTTTGAGACACAATCTTTGTCATTAAGCCCAGACATTTACTGCAGCATTCAGACACAATCGTCATTAAGCCCAGACATTTACTGCAACATTCAGACACAAACATTGTCATTAATCCCAGACATTTACTGCAGTATTCAGACACAAACTGTGTCATTAAGCCGAAACATTTATGGCAGCATTCAGACAGAAACATTGTCATTAAGCCCAGATATTTAGTGCAGCATTCAGACACAAACATTGTCATTAAGCCCAAGCATTTACTGCAGTATTCAGACACAAACATTGCCATTAAGCCCAGGCATTTACTTCAGCATTCAGACACAAATATTGTTCTTATCTCTAGACATTAACATTGCCATTATGCCCAGACATTTACCACTGTTTTCAGACACAAACAGTGTCATTACCCCCAGGTGTTTACTGCAGAAGTCATACACAGACATTGTCATTAAGCCCAGACATTTACTGCAGTATTCAGACACAAACATTGCCATTAAGCCCAGGCATTTACTTCAGCATTCAGACACAAATATTGTTCTTATCTCTAGACATTAACATTGCCATTATGCCCAGACATTTACCACTGTTTTCAGACACAAACAGTGTCATTACCCCCAGGCGTTTACTGCAGAAGTCACACACAGACATTGTCATTAAGCCCAGACATTTACCGCAGTATTCAGACACAGACATTGTCATTAAGCCCAGATATTTACTGCAACATTTAGACACAATCATTGTTATTAAGCCCAGACATTTACGTCAGAGTTCATACACAAACATTGCCATTAAGTCAGACATTTACTGCAGTATTCAGACAAAAACAGTATCATTAAGCCCAGACAATGACTGCAGCTTTCAGACACAGTGTCATTAAGCCCAGACATTTACTGGAGTATTCAGACAAAACATTGTCATTAAGCCCAGACATTTTCTACAGTATTCAGACACAACAAAGCCATTACGTCCAGACCTTTACTTAGCATTCAGACACACAGTATCATTAAGCCCAGACATTTACTGCATCATTCAGACACAAATGTTGTCATTAAGCCCAGACACTTACTGCACCATTCAGATACAAACATTGTCAATACGTTCAGACATTTACTGCAGTATTTAGACACAAACATTGTCATCAAGCCCAGACTTTTACTGCAACATTCAGACACAGTGCCATTAAGCCCAGACATTTACTGCAGCATTCAGACAGAAACATTGTCATTAAGCCCAGACTTATACTGCAGCCTTTGGACACAAAACATTTTAAGTGAGCCCAGACATTTAGTGCAGCATTCAGAGACAAACATTGTCATTAAGCCCAGACATTTACTGCAGCATTCAGACACAAACAATGCCATTAATCCCAGACATTTACCTCCGTATTCAGACAAAAACAGTATCATTAAGCCCAGAAATTTACTGCACCATTCATACACAAACATTGTCATTAAACCCAGACATTTACTGCAGTATTCAGATGCAAACAATCTCATTAACCCCAGATATATACTGGAACATTCAGACACAGGCAGTGTTATTAAGCCCAGACCTTTACTGTAGCCTTCAGACACAAACATTGTCATTGTCATTAGGACCAGACATTTAATGCAGCATTCACACACCAACATTGTTATTAAGCCAAGATTTTTTGCAGTATTTAGACACAAACAGTGTCATTAATCCCAGATTTACTGCAGTATTTAGGCACAAAAAGTGTCATTAAGCCCAGACATTCACTGCAGCATTCAGACACAAAAATTTCATTATGCCTAGACATTTTCTGCAGCATTGAGACACAAGCATTGTCATTAAGCCTCAAAATTTACTGCAGTATCCAGTCTAAGCTGCCAAATGAATTCTTTGTATTTTAATAAATGTTCCCATTCATGTCGCCTGAGATTTATTACATCTATAATGAAATTTACTGCAGCATGCAAACATTGTCATTAAGCTCAGACATTTACTGCAATATTTAGACACAAGCAATGCCATTAAGCCCAGACATTTACCGCAGCATTCAGACACAATCAGTGTCATTAAGCCAGGAAATTTACTGCTGTATTCAGACACAACCATTGTCATTTTGCCCAGACATTTTTGCAGCATTTAGACACAAACAGTGTCATTAAGCCCAGACATTTAATGCAGCATTCAGACACAGACATAGTCATTGAGTACAGGTATGCACTGCAGCATTCAGTCACAGACATCATCATTAAGCCTAGACATTTACTGCAGCATTCAGATACATACATTTTCATAAGCCCAGACATTTACTGCAGCTTTCAGATACAATCCTTGTCATTAAGCCTAGACATTTACTGCAGTATTCTAAAATAAACATTGTCATTAATCCCAGACATTTACTGCAGTATTCCAACACACATTGTCATTAAGCCCAGAAATATACTGCAGCTTTGAGACACAACCCTTGACATTAAGCCAACACATTTACTGCAGCATTCAGGCACAACACTGGCATTACGCCCAGACATTTACTGCAGCATAAAAACAGAAACACTGTCATTAAGCCCAGACATTTTCTGCAGCACTGAGATAAACATTGTCATTAAGCCCAGAAATTTACTGAAGCATACAAACAGAAACACTATCATTAAGCTCAGACATTTACTGCAGCATTCAGACACAGGCAGTGTCATTAAGCTAGGACAATTACTGCAGTATTCTGATACAGACATTGTCATTAAGCCCAGATATTTCCTTCAGCATGCAGACACAATCTTTGTCATTAACCCCAGACATTTACTGCAGTATTCAGACACAAACATTTGTCAATAAGCTCAGATATTCATTGCAGAATTCAGACACAAATATTTTCTCCAGCATTCAGCCACAAACATAGTCATTATGTCCAGGCATTTACTGCAGCATTCAGACAGTGACATTGTCTTTAAGCCCAGAACTTAACTGCATCAGAGACAAACATTGTCATTAAGCCCAGATATTTACTGCAGCATTCAGACACAAACATTGTCATTAAGCCCAGACATTCATTGCAGAATTCAGACATAAACATTGCCATTAAGCCCAGATATTTACTGCAGCATTCAGTCACAGACATTGTCATTAAGCACAAACATTTACTGCAGCATTCAGATGCATATATTTTCATTAAGCCCAGACATTTATTCAGCTTTCTCACACAATCTTTGACAATTAGCCTAGACATTTACTGCAGTATTCAGACACAAACATTTGTCAATAAGCTCAGATATTCATTGCAGAATTCAGACACAAATTTTCTCCAGCATTCAGCCACAAACATAGTCATTATGTCCAGGCATTTACTGCAGCATTCAGACAGTGACATTGTCTTTAAGCCCAGAACTTAACTGCATCAGAGACAAACATTGTCATTAAGCCCAGATATTTACTGCAGCATTCAGACACAAACATTGTCATTAAGCCCAGACATTCATTGCAGAATTCAGACATAAACATTGTCATTAAGCCCAGATATTTACTGCAGCATTCAGTCACAGACATTGTCATTAAGCACAAACATTTACTGCAGCATTCAGATGCATATATTTTCATTAAGCCCAGACATTTATTCAGCTTTCACACAATCTTTGACAATTAGCCTAGACATTTACTGCAGTATTCTGACACAAACATTGTCATTACGCCCAAAAATTTGCTGCAGCAATCGGATATAAACATTGTCATTAAGCCCAGATATTTACTGCAGTATTCTGACACAAACATTGTCATTAAGCTCAGAAATATACTGCAGCATTCAGACACAACGATTGACATTAAGCCCAGACATTTAATGCAGCATTTAGACACAACATTGTCATTAAGCCCAGACATTTACTGCAGCATAAAAACAGAAACATTGTCATTAAACCCAGACATTTTCTGTAGCACTGAGATACAGACATTGTCATTAAACCCAGAAATTTGCTGCAGTATTCAGACACAAGCAGTGCCATTAAGCCCAGACATTTACCACAGCATTCAGACAGTGTCATTAAGCCCAGAAATTTAATGCAGCATTTATACACAAACAGTGTCATTAAGCCCAGATATTTCCTTCACTGCAGATTAAAACTTTGTCATTAACCCCAGACATTTACTGCAGTATTCAGAAAAAAAGTTTTCATTAAGCACAGATATTTACGCAGTATTCAGACACAAAATTGTCATTAAGCCCAGGCATTTAATGCTGCATTTCGACACAAACATTCTCAATAAGCCCAGATATTCATTGCAGAATTCAGACACAAATATTGTTATTAATCCGAAATATTTACTGCAGTATTCAGACAGTGTCATTAAGCCGAGGCATTTACAGCATTCAGACAGAAACATTGTCATTAAGACCAGACATTTACTACAGTATTCAGACAGACATTGTCATTAAGTCCAGAAATTTACTGCAGCATTCAGAGACAAACATTGTCATTAAGTACATACAATTACTGCAGCATTCTGACACAAACATTGTCACTAAGCCTAGACATTTACTGAAGCATTCAGACACAACATTGTCAATAATTCCAGGTATTTACTGCAGCATTCAGACACAAACATTGTCATTAAGCCCAGACATTTATTGCAGTATTCAGACACAACATTGTCATTAAGCTCAGAGATTTACTATAGCATTCAGACACAAACATTTTCATTAAGCCCAGACATTTACTGCAGCATTCAGACATAAACATGGTCATTAAGCCCAGACATTTACTGCAGTATTCAGACACAACATTGTAATTAAGCCCAGAATTTTACTGCAGCATTCAGACACAAACATTGTCATTAAGCCCAGACATTTACTGCAGTATTCAGACACATTGTCATTAAGCACAGACATTTACACAAGTATTCAGACACAGATGTTGTCATTAATCAAAGACATTTTCTGCAGAACAAAGACACAGACATTGCATTAAGCCCATAAATTTACTGCAGCATACAAAGAGAAACATTGTCATTAAGCCAAGACATCTACTGCAACATTCAGACCCAAACATTGCCATTAAGCCCAGACATTTACTATAGCATTCAGACACGCATGTTGCCATTAATCAAAGACATTTCCTGCAGCATTCAGACACAAAATTGTCATTAAGCACAGGAATTTACACCAGCATTTGGACACATTTTCATTCAGCCCAAAAATTTACAACTGCATTCAGACAAATATTGTCATTAAACCGAGACATTTACTACAGCATTAAGACAGAATCTATGTCATTAAGCCCAGGCATTTACTGCAGCATTCACACCAAACCTTTTCATTAAACCCAGGAATTTGCTGCAGCATTCTGACAGAAACATTGTCCTTAAGCCCAGGAATTTACTGCAGCATTCGGAAACAAACATTTTCATTAAGCCCAAACATTTATATCATTCAGACAGAAATATTGTCATTAAGCCCAGACATTTAATGCAGCATTAAGACATAAACATTGTCATTAAACCCAGGCATTTATTCCAGCATTCAGACAGACACTGCCATTATGCTCAGAGATTTACTGCAGCATTCAGAGATAAACATTGTCATTAAGCCCAGATATTTACTGCAGCATTCAGACACAGATATTGTCATTAAGCCCAGACATACATTGCACAATTCAGACACAAACATTGTCATTAAGCCCAGACATTTAATGCAGCATTCACACACCAACATTGTTATTAAGCCAAGATTTTTTGCAGTATTTAGACACAAACAGTGTCATTAATCCCAGATTTACTGCAGTATTTAGGCACAAAAAGTGTCATTAAGCCCAGACATTCACTGCAGCATTCAGACACAAAAATTTCATTATGCCTAGACATTTTCTGCAGCATTGAGACACAAGCATTGTCATTAAGCCTCAAAATTTACTGCAGTATCCAGTCTAAGCTGCCAAATGAATTCTTTGTATTTTAATAAATGTTCCCATTCATGTCGCCTGAGATTTATTACATCTATAATGAAATTTACTGCAGCATGCAAACATTGTCATTAAGCTCAGACATTTACTGCAATATTTAGACACAAGCAATGCCATTAAGCCCAGACATTTACCGCAGCATTCAGACACAATCAGTGTCATTAAGCCAGGAAATTTACTGCTGTATTCAGACACAACCATTGTCATTTTGCCCAGACATTTTTGCAGCATTTAGACACAAACAGTGTCATTAAGCCCAGACATTTAATGCAGCATTCAGACACAGACATAGTCATTGAGTACAGGTATGCACTGCAGCATTCAGTCACAGACATCATCATTAAGCCTAGACATTTACTGCAGCATTCAGATACATACATTTTTCATAAGCCCAGACATTTACTGCAGCTTTCAGATACAATCCTTGTCATTAAGCCTAGACATTTACTGCAGTATTCTAAAATAAACATTGTCATTAATCCCAGACATTTACTGCAGTATTCCAACACACATTGTCATTAAGCCCAGAAATATACTGCAGCTTTGAGACACAACCCTTGACATTAAGCCAACACATTTACTGCAGCATTCAGGCACAACACTGGCATTACGCCCAGACATTTACTGCAGCATAAAAACAGAAACACTGTCATTAAGCCCAGACATTTTCTGCAGCACTGAGATAAACATTGTCATTAAGCCCAGAAATTTACTGAAGCATACAAACAGAAACACTATCATTAAGCTCAGACATTTACTGCAGTATTCAGACACAGGCAGTGTCATTAAGCTGGGACAATTACTGCAGTATTATGATACAGACATTGTCATTAAGCCCAGATATTTCCTTCAGCATGCAGACACAATCTTTGTCATTAACCCCAGACATTTACTGCAGTATTCAGACACAAACATTTGTCAATAAGCTCAGATATTCATTGCAGAATTCAGACACAAATATTTTCTCCAGCATTCAGCCACAAACATAGTCATTATGTCCAGGCATTTACTGCAGCATTCAGACAGTGACATTGTCTTTAAGCCCAGAACTTAACTGCATCAGAGACAAACATTGTCATTAAGCCCAGATATTTACTGCAGCATTCAGACACAAACATTGTCATTAAGCCCAGACATTCATTGCAGAATTCAGACATAAACATTGCCATTAAGCCCAGATATTTACTGCAGCATTCAGTCACAGACATTGTCATTAAGCACAAACATTTACTGCAGCATTCAGATGCATATATTTTCATTAAGCCCAGACATTTATTCAGCTTTCTCACACAATCTTTGACAATTAGCCTAGACATTTACTGCAGTATTCAGACACAAACATTTGTCAATAAGCTCAGATATTCATTGCAGAATTCAGACACAAATATTTTCTCCAGCATTCAGCCACAAACATAGTCATTATGTCCAGGCATTTACTGCAGCATTCAGACAGTGACATTGTCTTTAAGCCCAGAACTTAACTGCATCAGAGACAAACATTGTCATTAAGCCCAGATATTTACTGCAGCATTCAGACACAAACATTGTCATTAAGCCCAGACATTCATTGCAGAATTCAGACATAAACATTGTCATTAAGCCCAGATATTTACTGCAGCATTCAGTCACAGACATTGTCATTAAGCACAAACATTTACTGCAGCATTCAGATGCATATATTTTCATTAAGCCCAGACATTTATTCAGCTTTCTCACACAATCTTTGACAATTAGCCTAGACATTTACTGCAGTATTCTGACACAAACATTGTCATTACGCCCAAAAATTTGCTGCAGCAATCGGATATAAACATTGTCATTAAGCCCAGATATTTACTGCAGTATTCTGACACAAACATTGTCATTAAGCTCAGAAATATACTGCAGCATTCAGACACAACGATTGACATTAAGCCCAGACATTTAATGCAGCATTTAGACACAACATTGTCATTAAGCCCAGACATTTACTGCAGCATAAAAACAGAAACATTGTCATTAAACCCAGACATTTTCTGTAGCACTGAGATACAGACATTGTCATTAAACCCAGAAATTTGCTGCAGTATTCAGACACAAGCAGTGCCATTAAGCCCAGACATTTACCACAGCATTCAGACAGTGTCATTAAGCCCAGAAATTTAATGCAGCATTTATACACAAACAGTGTCATTAAGCCCAGATATTTCCTTCACCGTGCAGATTAAAACTTTGTCATTAACCCCAGACATTTACTGCAGTATTCAGAAAAAAAGTTTTCATTAAGCACAGATATTTACGCAGTATTCAGACACAAAAATTGTCATTAAGCCCAGGCATTTAATGCTGCATTTCGACACAAACATTCTCAATAAGCCCAGATATTCATTGCAGAATTCAGACACAAATATTGTTATTAATCCGAAATATTTACTGCAGTATTCAGACAGTGTCATTAAGCCGAGGCATTTACAGCATTCAGACAGAAACATTGTCATTAAGACCAGACATTTACTACAGTATTCAGACAGACATTGTCATTAAGTCCAGAAATTTACTGCAGCATTCAGAGAAAAACATTGTCATTAAGTACATACAATTACTGCAGCATTCTGACACAAACATTGTCACTAAGCCCAGACATTTACTGAAGCATTCAGACACAACATTGTCAATAATTCCAGGTATTTACTGCAGCATTCAGACACAAACATTGTCATTAAGCCCAGACATTTACTGCAGTATTCAGACACAACATTGTCATTAAGCCCAGAGATTTACTATAGCATTCAGACACAAACATTTTCATTAAGCCCAGACATTTACTGCAGCATTTAGACATAAACATGGTCATTAAGCCCAGACATTTACTGCAGTATTCAGACACAACATTGTAATTAAGCCCAGAATTTTACTGCAGCATTCAGACACAAACATTGTCATTAAGCCCAGACATTTACTGCAGTATTCAGACACATTGTCATTAAGCACAGACATTTACACAAGTATTCAGACACAGATGTTGTCATTAATCAAAGACATTTTCTGCAGAACAAAGACACAGACATTGCATTAAGCCCATAAATTTACTGCAGCATACAAAGAGAAACATTGTCATTAAGCCAAGACATCTACTGCAACATTCAGACCCAAACATTGCCATTAAGCCCAGACATTTACTATAGCATTCAGACACGCATGTTGCCATTAATCAAAGACATTTCCTGCAGCATTCAGACACAAAATTGTCATTAAGCACAGGAATTTACACCAGCATTTGGACACATTTTCATTCAGCCCAAAAATTTACAACTGCATTCAGACAAATATTGTCATTAAACCGAGACATTTACTACAGCATTAAGACAGAATCTATGTCATTAAGCCCAGGCATTTACTGCAGCATTCACACCAAACCTTTTCATTAAACCCAGGAATTTGCTGCAGCATTCTGACAGAAACATTGTCCTTAAGCCCAGGAATTTACTGCAGCATTCGGAAACAAACATTTTCATTAAGCCCAAACATTTATATCATTCAGACAGAAATATTGTCATTAAGCCCAGACATTTAATGCAGCATTAAGACATAAACATTGTCATTAAACCCAGGCATTTATTCCAGCATTCAGACAGACACTGCCATTATGCTCAGAGATTTACTGCAGCATTCAGAGATAAACATTGTCATTAAGCCCAGATATTTACTGCAGCATTCAGACACAGATATTGTCATTAAGCCCAGACATACATTGCACAATTCAGACACAAACATTGTCATTAAGCCCAGACATTTTATGCAGCATTCAGACACAAACATAGTCATTAAGCCCAGTTTTTTACTGCAGCATTCAGATACATACATTTTCAAAGCCCATACATTTACTGCAGCTTTCATACACAATCTTTGTCATTAAGCCTAGATATTTACTGCAGTATTCTGACACAAACATTGTCATTAATCCCAGACATTTACTGCAGTATTCTGACACAAACATTGTCATTAAGCCCAGAAATATACTGCAGCTTTCAGACACAACTCTTGACATTAAGCCCACTCATTTACTGCAGCATTCAGACACAACATTTTCATTAAGCCAAGACATTTACTGCAGCATAAAACAGAAACATTGTCATTAAGCCCATAAATTTACTGCAGCATACAAAAAGAAACACTGTCATTAAGCTCAGACATTTACTGCAGTATTCAGACACAAGCAGTGTCATTAAGCCAGGACATTTACCGCAGTATTCAGACACAGACATTGTCATTAAGCTCAGACATTTACGGTCGTATTCAGGCACAAACATTCTCATTTTGCCCAGACATTTACTGTAGCATTCAGACACAAACATTGTCATTAAGACCAGATATTTCCTTCACCATGCAGACACAGTCTTTGCATTAATCCCAGACATTTATTGCAGGATTCAGAAACAAACATTGTCATTGAGCCCAGACATGTACTGCAGCATTCAGAAACAAACATTGTCAATATGCCCAGATATTCAGTGCAGAACTCAGACACAAATATTATCATTGAGCCCAGACATTTCTCCAGCATTCAGCCACAAACATAGTCATTATGACCAGGCATTTACTGCAGCATTTAGACAGTGACATTGTCTTTAAGCCCAGATATTTACTGCAGCATTCAGACACAGACATTGTCATAAAGCTCAGACATTTACTGCAGCATTGAGAGACAAACATTGTCATTAAGCCCAGACATTCATTGTAGAATTCAGACACATTGTCATTAAACCCAGACATTTTCTGCAGCATTTGGACACAAACATAGTCATTAACCACAGACATTTTCTGCAGTATTCAGACACAGACATTGTCATTAATCCCAGACATTTACTGCAGGATTCAGATACATGCATTTTCATTATGCCCAGGCATTTACTGCAGCATTCAGACAAACATTGTCATTAAGACTAGACATTTATTGCAGTATTCAGACACAAACAGTGTCATTAAGCCCAGACATTTACTGCACCATTCAGACACCATTTTTGTTATTAAGCCCAGACATTGATTTCAGCATTCTGACACCCACTTTGTCATTCAGCTCAGACATTTACTGTAGCATTCAGACACAAACATTTTCAGTGAGGCCAGACATTTACTACAGTATTCAGACATGTACTTTTTCATTAAGCCGAGAAATGTACTGCAGCTTTCAGAGACAAAAATTGTCATTAAGCCCAAACATTCACGGCAGCATTCTGACACAAACATGGTCACTAAGCCCAGACAATTACCACAGTATTCAAACACACAGTGTCATTATGCCCCGGCATTTACTGCAGAGTTCATACACAAACATTGTAATTAATCCCAGACATTTACTGCAGTATTCAGACACGCACATTGTCATTAAGGCCAGGCATTTACTGCAGGATTCTCACTCAAACACTGTCACTAAGCCCAGACATTTACTGCAGTATTCAGACACAAACATTGTCATTAAGCCCAGGCATTTACTACAGTTTTCAGACACAAACAAAGTCATTAAGTCCAGACCTTTACTTGGCATTCAGACAGTGTCATTAAGCCCAGACAATTGCTGCAGCATTCAGACACTGAAATTGTCTTGAAGCCCAGACATTTACTGCAGAATTCAGACACAGATATTGTCATTAAGCCCAGGTATTTACAGCAGCATTCAGACACAAACTTTGTCATAAGCCCAGCCATTCATTGCAGAATTCAGACACAAACATTGTAATTAAGCCTAGACATTTACTGCAGTATTCTGACACAGACACTGTCATTAATCCCAGACAGCTACTGCAGCATTCTGAGACAAACATTGTCATTAAGCCCAGAAATATACTGCAGCATTCAGACACAACCATTGACATTAAGCCCAGGCATTTACTGCAGCATTCAGACACAACATTGTCATTAAGCCCAGACATTTACTGCAGCATAAAAACAGAATCATTGTCATTAAGCCCAGACATTTTCTGCAGCACTGAGACAAAATCATTGTCATTAAGCCCAGATATTTACCACTGCATTCAGACGCAATCAGTGTCCTTAAGCCAGGATATTTACCACAGCATTCAGACACAGACATTGTCATTAAGCAAAGGCATGTACTGCAGCATTCAGACACAACCTGTCATTAAGCCCAGACATTTACCTCAGCATTCTGACACAATTATAGTCACTAAGTGTGGATATTTACTGCAGTATTCAGACACAAACATTGTCATTAAGCCCAGGCATTTACTGCAGCATTTAAACATAAACGAGGCGATCTCTGCTTAACATAAAAGGCCATGTCAAACCCAGAGCTGTTGGACATGCTACACTTAAAGAAATCACAATCCCTCAGTGCCACACACTCCAGGGATCTAAACTTTGTCATCACAATAAACAGAACATGTTGGAGGGATGGGTTCCTGACCCAGAGACTCCCGGGACTCTGGAATAGACTGCCCATACATGTCAAGCAGAGCGCCTCCTTGGCCCTCTTCAAAAGGAACCTTGACAATTGGATGGGAGAAAGGAAATTCACCCTGGAGATCACATCTGTTGCCCTGCTAGACAGGGGTCCAGAAAAAAAATATGTGGGAAGAAATAGCCAGGGAATTGTTATGGCTAGGCTTGTATAGGCCCTAGAGCCGATAGCCTAGTACCAACCTATGAACCTATGAACATTTTCAGTGAGGCCAGACATTTACTGTAGTATTCAGACATGTACATTTTCATTAAGCCGAGAAATTTACTGCAGCATTCGGAGACGAAAATTGTCGTTAAGCCCAAACATTTACAGCAGCATTTTGACACAAACATTGTCACTAAGCCCAGACATTTACTGCAGTATTCAGATACCGACATTGTCATTAAGACCAGATATTTACTGCAGAATTCATACACAAAAATTGTAATTAAGCTCAGATATTTACCTCAGCATTCTGACACAAACATAACCACTAAATGCAGATATTTACTGCAGTATTCAGACACAAACATGGTCATTAAGCCCAAACATTTACTGCAGCATTCAGACAGAAACTGTCATTAACTAGGAAAGCTCACAAACATAGGCAAAAAAACAAGTTGAGTAATGGAAGTCACCACACCACACCACAAATCAGGCAGTTTGAATCATTTATTTGTAAAGCGCTTTTCATCTCAGGCAATCCCAAGACTTCTTCAGACAAAGTACTAATACACATGCCCCTTCTTATAACTTCCACAATTAAATCAAATGGCACAACATTGGTTAAATCATCGATTCATTAAGTATGCTAAACAGCTCTAGGTCAGGGACCAGAAGCCCGCCCCCTTTATGAGCAAATCACAACACAATATAATATAGTATAATATAAGCAAAAGTGACTGCTTGCATTCACCTTATGCATAACACAGTTTCAATCGCTAAGCTAAAATGCGATGTCTGCAAAAAACTGTCATGCATTTCAAACTAACTTTCATGAAAAGACATGTTTTACTCACTAAGAGTAGGTCACAACACAGTATGAAAGAAACATGCTGCAAGCATGCCTGTTTAGTCGTAAATATCCACAAATAAAATATTACAGCAATTGTTAAAAGCATTAAAACATTAGGTATGCGTAACAGTTCACAGCATGAAGTTATAGGAGAGAGTAGTGGAAGCAAGGTTAAGAAGGGAGGTGATGATTAGTGATCAGCAGTATGGTTTCATGCCAGGAAAGAGCACTACAGATGTGATGTTTGCTTTGAGAGTGTTGATGGAGAAGTACAGAGAATGTCAGAAGGAGTTGCATTGTGTCTTTGTGGATTTAGAGAAAGCATATGACAGGGTGCCTAGAGAGGAATTGTAGTATTGTATGAGGAAGTTGGGAGTGTCAGAGAAGTATGTAAGAGTGGTACAGGATATGTACGAGGGTAGTGTGACAGTGGTGAGGTCTGCGGTGGGAGTGACAGATGCGTTTAAGGTGGAGGTGGGATTACATCAAGGTTCAGCTCTGAGCTCTTTCTTATTTGTAATGGTGATGGACAGGTTGACAGACGAGATCAGACAGGAGTCCCTGTGGACTATGATGTTTGCAGATGACATTGTGATCTGTAGTGAGAGCAGGGAACAGGTAGAGGAGACCCTGGAGAGGTGGAGATGTGCTCTAGAGAGAAGAGGAATGAAGGTCAGCAGGACTAAGACAGAATATATGTTTGTGAATGAGAGGGAGGATAGAGGAATGGTGAGGATGCAGGGAGTAGAGGTGGCAAAGGTGGATGAGTTTAAATACTTGGGATCAACAATTCAGAGTAATGGTGAGTGTGGAAGAGAGGTGAAGAAGAGAGTAGAGGCAGGATGGAGGGGGTGGAGAATGTCAGGAGTGATTTGTGACAGACGAGTACCAATAAGAGTGAAAGGAAAGGTCTACAAGAGGGTAGTGAGACCAGCTATGTTATATGGGTTGGAGACAGTGGCATTGACAAAAAGGCAGGAGTCAGAGCTTGACGTGGCAGAGCTGAAGATGTTAAGATTTGCACTGGGTGTGACGAGGATGGACAGGATTAGGAATAAGTATATTAGAGGGTCAGCCCAGGTTGGAAGGTTTGGAGACAAAGCCAGAGGCAAGATTACCTTGGTTTGGACATGTGCTGAGGAGGGATGCAGAGTATATTTGTGAAAAAGATGCTAAGGATGAAGCTGCCAGGTAACAGGAAAAGAGGAAGGCCTAAGATAAGGTTTATGGATGTGGTGACAGAAGACATGCAGGTGATTGGTGTGACAGAGCAAGATGCTGAGGACAGGAAAACGTGGATCTGCTGTGGCGACCCCTGATGGGAGCAGCTGAAAGAAGAACAGTTCTAGGTTTAAAATCACAAGTCTGTCCATCCGCTACGAACCAGTCACAACTCAGTGTAAAAAGGGATGGATAGCATGCTTTTTTCCTTTAAGCATGAAACAATTAAGCATAAAAATAAAAAATAAAAACCTAAAAGGCAGTACCTACAAGTAAAACTGACATGCAATACTGGCAGACACAGACAAACGACATCAAATCCCTGAATTTAAACTTAGTTATAAGAAGGGGCATGTGTATGAGTACTTTGTCTGAAGAAGTCTTGGGATTGCCTGAGACTAAAAGCGCTTTACAAATAAACAGTTCAAACTGCCTGATTTGTGGTGTGGTGACTTGCATTACAAACTATCATTAAGCCTAGACATTTACCTCAGCATTCTGACACAAACATAGCCACTAAGCACAGACATTTACTGCAGTATTCAGCCACAAACACTGTCATTAAGTCTAGGCATTTACTGCAGCATTGAAACACAAACATTGTTATTAATCCCAGACATTTATTGCAGTATTCCACCACAAACAGTGTCATTTAGCCCAGACATTTACTGCAGCATTCATACACAAACATTATTAACCCAAGACATTTACTGCAGCATTCATACACAAACCAGCATTCATACACAACAAACAGTGTCATTAAGCCAAAACATTTACTGCATCATTCAGACAGTGTCATTACGCCCAGACATTTACTGCAGTGTTCAGACACAGTGTCATTAATCCCAGACATTTACTGCAGCATTCATACACAAACATTGCCATTAAGCCCAGGCATTTACCTCAGTATTCAGACAGTGTCATTTAGCCCAGACATTTACTGCAGAATTCATATACAAATATTGTTATTAAGCCCAGACATTTACTGCAGTATTCAGCACATCAGTGTCATTAAGCCTAGGCATTTAGTACAGCATTCAGGCACAAATTGTCATTAAGCCCAGATATTTACTGACTCATTCAGACATAAACATTGTCATAAAGCCAAGATATTTTAGATACAAACATTGTCATTAAGCCTAGGCCTTTATTGCAGCATTCAGACACAAACAATGTCATAAGTCCAGACCTTTACTTAGCATTCAGACACAAACAGTGTCATTAAACCCAGACATTTACTGCATCATTCAGACACAAACATTGTCATTAAGCCCAGACATTTACTGCAGTATTCAGACACACAGTGTCATTAATCCCAGACATTTACTACATTTTTCAGACACAAACAGTGCCATTAAGCCTAGATATTTACTGCAGCATTCAGACACAAACATTGCCATTAACCCCAGACATTTACCTCCATAGTCAGACACAAACATTGTCATTAAGCTCAGACATTTACTGCAGTATTCAGGCACAAAGATTATCATTAACCCCAGGCATTTACTGTAACATTCAGACACAAACATTGTCATTAAGCCCAGACATTTACTGCAGTATTCAGACACACAGTGTCATTAAGCCCAGACATTTCTTGCAACATTCAGACACAAACATTGTCATTAAGCCCAGACATTTAGTGCAGCATTCAGACACAACATTGTCATTAACACCAGACATTTACTGCAGTATTCAGATGCAAACAATTTCATTAACCCCAGATATTTACTGGAGCATTCACACACAGTGTTATTAAGCCCAGACATTTACTGCAGCCTTTGGACATAAACATTGTCATTAAGCCCAGACATTTACTGCAGCATTCAGACACAAACATTTCATTATGCCTTGACATTTTCTGCAGCATTCAGACACAAACAATGTCATTAAGCCTAGACATTTACTGCAGCATTCAGTCTAAGTTGCCAAATTAATTCTTTGTATTTTAATAAATGTTCCCACTCATGTCCCCTGAGATTTTTTATTACAGTATCTATAATCCTAAACATATTTTATTTTTTATTATTGTTACATACTCCTGCATGTTTTGCCAAGGCATTATTAAGATTCTACCTCATAATTTCATAGTTATTTTCATAGATGCTTTTTCTAAGCATGCTTTCAGTTTTCCACAGCCTGACCTGTACCCCAAACAGTTACCAGTCGCACTAAGGAATCTCACAACCTTTCTCTGTGGAGGCAGTCATATATCATCTCTTTGCTCATTCCTATCCCGCTTTTGTCCCATAACCATGCTGCGGCCATTGTTCAAAGTTCTAGGGCAGTGTCTCCACCATCAGATTGTGAAGTATGTAACAGACAATTCCTTCTATCCCCCTCAATATGATTTTTAACCTAAATATTACATTAAATCATCTCTGCTTTGCTGCCTAGTAAAAGAAACCAAGGAGACCTTGATGCTACACTGTTCTTGAACCTATGCAGGCTTTTAATACAGTCTGCCATCTACTAATAGTCCAGATGCTACCTGCCCTGGGTCTAAATAATTAAACTACTTATTGGTTCAACAGTTACCTAGGTACTGGTTGATAAGGTGCCAGGACTCCTTCCCATCTTTCATTCTCATGTAACTAGGAGTCACCTTGCGTCCTCTGGTATTTAGTATCTTTATGAAAGACTTATATACATTGGGTAAGCAAGTTACCATCATTGGACTTTCTGATGATTACACTACCAGATTCTCAATAACATTCCTGTCCGATCTACGAAACAATAACTGAAGAATTCTTTACATCCACAGAAGCACGACTAAGAAATGTACGGCTTGTTTCCCAAAAAAACAAACTCCTTCTATACACCCCAAAAATCAACCCATAACAATTTTTTTCCAGCAGAGATAAAACATGACTGAAGTAATTTCCCACACAAACATCTTGGGTGTTATGATTGCTAACAATTGAAAATCAAGTGTTCCACTGAAAAAACAGATATAGTACATCTTTATTGAGCTAAACACTTCCTGACTAGCAGTGGTCATTTTCCATTAGCTAATTCCTACTTATTCACCAGGCCTCCTATGGTCATTCTCTATCCTAACAAGCCTCCATTCCACTGTGCTACAAATGTTAGACACTTTTTTTTCAATAAGGTTGCAAGATTTGCTTCAAACACACCATATAACACCCGTCACTGTAATGCATTATTCCAAATACAGTGGCTAAATCTTCTCAGCAGAATTCACTATTTGCCAATTCAAATAGCATGCATGATTCTTCATCTTCCTCATAAATACCATTTCTTACCAAACCTTCTTCACTGGTATATCCCACCTAGACAACTAAGATCTCAACATCAACTCCTAACTAAAACACAAAAAATCTACCAACTGTCATGGTGATACCCTTTACACTGTCTGTATCTCCATATCCTGAAACACCTCTTCTCCAGTAAAAAACACCAACCATCAGTTTATGCTGGCGCTCATCTCCTATGTTGTTAACAATATGTCTTTACTACGCTGACCCCTATGTTGTTGATGAAATATTCTTACTACACTGACCCCTATGTTGTTGATGAAATATTCTTACTACACTGACCCCTATGTTGTTGATAATATATTCCACCTACGCTGACCTCAGCTAAAAGCCGCTCCCCATCCACATTTGCCAGTTCTGATACTAAAGTGCTGTCAGCTTGCACACTAATAAGAGAATGCAAAGTAAATAAATAAAAAGTGTAAAACCTTATGTAGACACTCCTCTGTATAAATACTAGCATGTGTAAAACCTTATGTAGACACTCCTCTGTATAAATACTAGCATGTGTAAAACCTTATGTAGACACTCCTCTGTATAAATACTAGCATGTGTAAAACCTTATGTAGACACTCCTCTGTATAAATACTAGCATGTGTAAAACCTTATGTAGACACTCCTCTGTATAAATACTAGCATGTGTAAAACCTTATGTAGACACTCCTCTGTATAAATACTAGCATGTGTAAAACCTTATGTAGACACTCCTCTGTATAAATACTAGCATGTGTAAAACCTTATGTAGACACTCCTCTGTATAAATACTAGCATGTGTAAAACCTTATGTAGACACTCCTCTGTATAAATACTAGCATGTGTAAAACCTTATGTAGACACTCCTCTGTATAAATACTAGCATGTGTAAAACCTTATGTAGACACTCCTCTGTATAAATACTAGCATGTGTAAAACCTTATGTAGACACTCCTCTGTATAAATACTAGCATGTGTAAAACCTTATGTAGACACTCCTCTGTATAAATACTAGCATGTGTAAAACCTTATGTAGACACTCCTCTGTATAAATACTAGCATGTGTAAAACCTTATGTAGACACTCCTCTGTATAAATACTAGCATGTGTAAAACCTTATGTAGACACTCCTCTGTATAAATACTAGCATGTGTAAAACCTTATGTAGACACTCCTCTGTATAAATACTAGCATGTGTAAAACCTTATGTAGACACTCCTCTGTATAAATACTAGCATGTGTAAAACCTTATGTAGACACTCCTCTGTATAAATACTAGCATGTGTAAAACCTTATGTAGACACTCCTCTGTATAAATACTAGCATGTGTAAAACCTTATGTAGACACTCCTCTGTATAAATACTAGCATGTGTAAAACCTTATGTAGACACTCCTCTGTATAAATACTAGCATGTGTAAAACCTTATGTAGACACTCCTCTGTATAAATACTAGCATGTGTAAAACCTTATGTAGACACTCCTCTGTATAAATACTAGCATGTGTAAAACCTTATGTAGACACTCCTCTGTATAAATACTAGCATGTGTAAAACCTTATGTAGACACTCCTCTGTATAAATACTAGCATGTGTAAAACCTTATGTAGACACTCCTCTGTATAAATACTAGCATGTGTAAAACCTTATGTAGACACTCCTCTGTATAAATACTAGCATGTGTAAAACCTTATGTAGACACTCCTCTGTATAAATACTAGCATGTGTAAAACCTTATGTAGACACTCCTCTGTATAAATACTAGCATGTGTAAAACCTTATGTAGACACTCCTCTGTATAAATACTAGCATGTGTAAATACTTGTTTGTGTACATGTCATGTCAGCAGTGGAAGGCTTGGTATGTCTAACTGTGAAGAAAAGTAATTTCATATGGTATTTCACGGAAGTGAAAGCCATAGAGCATCTATGTACATACTGTAACATGACTGATGAATGTCCTTTTCAAAACTATGTAACCCCTATTTTCACTAAATTAATCAGCTATTTCTTCTGTAAGTTGGTATTTGGATCTCATAATTCTCTCTCTTAATGAGTCTATATTTAATCTATTTTATCTTCATCAACTGTAATTACTTCTGTGAATGTTTATTTTGTTTTTGCAGTTTATATAAATCTGCCTGGAATTTGCACAACTTTTCTCTCCTAGCAATCACCGAAAAAGGGAGAATAACATAGTCTTTTCCAGGCAATATTTATATAAATTTATAAATAAAAGACCCAGCACATACCCTGCTCACGTAAAGGTCACCATAGTAGAGTCCATAAAGACAGTTGGTAAAAATATAAACTTGAAACATGCTAGTGTGTGAATAAGAGCTGCACTGGTCATAGATGTGTGGAAATTGTTAATGAAAATAATGAAGAAAGGCGACCAAGTATGGAACCTTGAGGGGCAAAAGTAGAGGTGTTAAGATAAGAAGAGAGAGAGTTTTGCCATTTTACAGCCTGTTGCCTGTCTTTTAGATAGCTAGAGAACCAGTTAAGAATGGTGGGGGAGAGTAAAAAGTTACTGAGTTGTGATAGTAGCAAAGGGTGGGAAACTGTATCAAATGCCTTAGAGAGATCTAAGAATATGGTGGGTACTATTTTCCCATTGTCATGAGTTCTGTTAACAGTATCCAGTAAAAAATAAGGGCAGTTGTAGTGCTGTGGCCAGCTCTGAAACCATGTTGTGTGGGGGACAGGTGGTGGTAATGCACTTTTTTAAGACCTTAGAGCTAGGGGACAGGATAGCAAAGGTTCCTATTATGTTATCGAAAGATAACATAATCGAATGCTCAGAACTTCTAAACGGCCGCATTTTGAAGATCTCATTGTGAGATCGCAGTACAATGTAGATTGGGATATTTTCCCTTTCCTCACTGTAGTGCAATCTCGGAGTTGAAATATATATTTAGTGGGGGGTGTGGGGGGCACAGCCCCCACAATAAAAGCTTTGATATGCAGCCGTTTTGATGTTTTGAGCATTCGATTATATTATCTTTTGATAACGTAATATGAACCCGGACAGTGATAGGTAGAAAGTTGGACATATCATTGTTTTTGCCCCCTGTGTGAAAAAGAATGTAGGCTTTCTTCCATAATTTGGGCACATAAGATTCTTGAATGGATCTGTTAATTAGGATACTTAGATGGAATGCAATGACTTCTGCAGCAATCTTTAGAAATGTTGGGGGCAAGTTGTCAGGAGAGTTAGAGCAGGGTTTGAGCTTAAGGAGTAGAATTTAATAGCTGTGGTAGAAATGGAATTGATAGTGAAATTAGGTGTAGAATGGGGATTGGGTTCAGGGGGGTGCTGTGCTTGTAGAGATGGGGAAAGTGGGGGAGGTGTTTGGTGGAGCAATGTCAGTTATACTTTCGAGTTTATAAACAAAGAGGAAATTTCATGAGCAGGTTTGTCTGGGTCTGGACAAGGATTCATTTTTGTGCCAGGGCTCAGGAAAGATGCGGTGGATCTCCAAAATTTGTTGGCATTTTGTTTATGTTTAGACGGCAGTTTTGTGCAATAGGTTTTTTTGTCTTTATATACTAGCTTTTTTACCTGACTACAGAGCTGTTTAAAGTGTATCAGGTTGTCCTGGTTGTTGTTGCTGTTTGATGATATTTCCATGTTTTATCTCAGAGGTACATCAGCCTTTTAGTGGGCTTGGTCAGCCAAGGAGCATAGTTGGTTTTGATCCTTTTCTTGCGGAGTGATGCAAAGCTATTTAGTGTGTCCAGAAATGTAGTATTGAAATAATCTACACGGAATGTTTTTAATATGTGTCATAATCTACACGGAATGTTTTTAATATGTGTCATAATCTACATGGAATGTTTTTAATATGTGTCATAATCTACACGGAATGTTTTTAATATGTGTCATAATCTACACGGAATGTTTTTAATATGTGTCATAATCTACACGGAATGTTTTTAATATGTGTCATAATCTACACGGAATGATTTTAATATGTGTCATTTAATATTTTTGAGGATATCAGTGAAGGTTTGGCGGTTGAAGGCAGTTAGGTTTCTTACCTGTTTGTGCTGCTGTTGATAATAGAGGGCTGGCAGTGAGAGATGAACAAAGGTGGACAGGTGGTTACTCAGTGAGTTTGGGAGAGTGCCTGCTTCAGATATTTTATTGGAGTGGGAGACGAGACTCCAGTATAGGCTGGATCCTGCAGTGTTATCCTCCTTTGCTCTGGTTGGGGTGTTTATGAGCTTACTAAAGTTGAATAGGTTGATAATGGAAGTATGAGAGTTGGAGTTCAAGTTTAGCCATTTGATATTTATATCAGCTAAGATAACAGTTTAACTTATGAAGTGGGGCTTCAGTTGGGGTGTATATCTCTGTCACGAATTTCTTGTATTAGAGGAACATTGTTTCCAAGGGGTATGTAGAGAGCTATGACACAAATATAGTTGTTAATCTTTAGAAGAGCAATGGTAATTTAAGTATTTGCAAATTGTGGAATGGGATTTGGATAGGGTACTATGTGGAATGGGATTTGGATAGGGTACTATGTGGAATGGGATTTGGATAGAAGAGTCCTGCTCTGCCTCTTTTTTTTTTTTTTTTTGCACCTGTCAGATCTTATAGTTTGAATGCCAGGAGTGAGAAATTCAGAGTCATTAATGTAGGGTTTTAACCAGGTGTCGGGGATGGCAATGATATCTGGATGATTATGGGTGATCCGTGTGTGTAAGTTGGAGATTTTGTTGCTATGTAAATGGATTTGTGGGAGCAAATTCCATGTGCAGGTGTGTTCATATTAGTTATAGTGGGGCCTCAGTTGGGGTGTATATCTCATGATAAAGGCAAAGTAGTGAAAGTAAATATATAAGGTAAAGGCTCTTGTTTTGTGGGAGATTTGGTGTGTAGCTTGTGGAAGTTATGAGGAGCTTGTTTATGAGAGGGGTAGTTTTTACCTTGTATCGGAAGAGGAGGTTTATTAGATTTATTTTTACTTTATTTTATTTAAATTTTGTTAACCAGGAAAGTCCGACTTGGAACGAGCCAATTTTCAGTGGAGGCCCGGGGAGAAATGCTCCAGATGCATGTCTTTGTAACGTGGGAGGAAACCAGAGCACCTGAAGGAAACTCACACGAATGCAGGGAGGGCATGCAGACTCCACACAGATGGCACCCCAGCCAAGAATCGAACCGAGAACCTCTTGCTGTGAGGCAACAACACTAACTGCTGCATCACTGCACTGTCCGTACAGATAAAGATAAGGAGATGTATAGGTATAGCTTGTAAGGTTTGTACAAAGTGGGGTACATGTGGTGGAGTAATGAAGTGAGAAGGGGGTGGGGTTCAGCACAGTGAGATATAGTAGAGAACAGAGGGGTAAGGAGAGAAGTGATGGGATTTGAAAGTGTATTGTGGGTGACTGCACTCTTAGTTTTGTAGGTGGAGGGGTATGAAAAAAGTAAGTGTGTGAGTGGTACTGAGGGCTAGAGTTGTGTGGGTATGAAAATAGTAAGAAGATATTTAGGTAAGTGTGTGTGGACCAGAGGGTAGTGCTATTGGAGACTTTTGAAGTAGGTGTGTGGTGTGCTAGTGAGTTTGGAAGGCTGGGGAGAGGACGTAGAAGGAATTTGAGTGGAATTGGAAATAGGGGAGGTTTTTGGAAATTTGGAGCGGGGTGTTGATTGGTGAGAAAGAAGTATATGGAGGAGATACTGATGGTTAAGTTTAGGAGTAGTGAGGGTGGATGGGATTTGGGGGCATGGTAGAGGAGTGGAATGAGGCCAAGCATAGCGAGGGTGAGCAGATTGGGTTGAGCTGAAGAGATGCAGTTGGCCACAGAAAACAATCAGTAGAGTATGAAATGTGGAAATTGCAGAAAGGAGTTTCCGTTTGTAAGTATTAGTGAGTCAGAGAAATGAGTCAGGGTATTACCTGGGCAAAAATGAAAAAGTGGTTGAGGTGAAACGCTATAGAGTACAGAGCCAGACAGTTACAGATGATGTGGGGACCTTAGTACTAAGGAGCAGGCTAAAGAGGAAAATGTGGCTGAGCTGGAGTATTGAAAATAGCCAGAAATGTACAGAGGGACGAGAGAGAGAGATGAAAGTAATATCTCGGTGGTGTGCAGGCAGCCTTAAAAACAGATAAGGTGCAGTTAGATATATAAAATTAAAACATATCTCGGCAGTTTGCTACCCCGGAACTCAGTAGCACAGTCCAGTTAATTCTGTGGTTTGCAAGGCTCCAAAATGGGTTGGTAGCTTGTAGCGTGTTCTTTTACCAGGGCTTATAGACGTAGTCATTAGGCATTCTCAGAAATTTATAATATATATCCAAGAATGACTGTTGCACACCACTGGGGTGAGTAGTGGAGTTAAGATCAAGGTGTGGTGTAGAAAAGATGGTGTAAAAAGCTTTCTTCTTCCGTAGTATATTCACAGAGAGAGAGAGAGAGAGAAATAATTTCTCGTAGATACTCAACAAAACAGCTTAAGTGAATCAGCAGTATATGGGCTTAATCTTAATGATGTGATGCAACCTTTGTGTTGTGAAATATTTCATGTAGGAATGCATGGAGTCACAGTGGCTAAAGCACTGCACTGGCATGGAGTCACAGTGGCTAAAGCACTGCACTGGCATGGGGTCACAGTGGCTAAAGCACTGCACTGGCATGGGGTCACAGTGACTAAAGCACTGCACTGGCAAGGGGTCACAGTGACTAAACCCATACACTGGCTTTTTTGACTGACCATTACATGTTGTACAGCCATTGCTAGATATGCTTACTTTGGGACTTAATCTTTTAATCACTGAAAACATTTGTAAAGATTTCATTTTTGTGTTTTTCTTTGTTTTACAGTGAGGCTCTGATATGTGAAAAAGCCTTAAATATTTTCAGTGGGGTGTTTTGCTCTGTATATTCTTTATACAGTGACTATTGTATTCAGAAAAAAAGCTTTTATTGCTTGTTAAGGTGTAGCACACAACTGTGTCCCCACCAGCTATGTCATTTGTCTTCTCCTGGCATGACTGAGCTTGGCTTCAGATTTGCAGAGGGAGACCAGTCATTACCAGCAGCCATATCAGACAATTAATGGTCATTGACTGAACATGATTGATGTATTGATAGAGAGCTTTACAGGTTCATAGGTAGGTACTAAGCTATCGGCCCAAGGGCCTATGTAAGCCTAGCCAGCAAGGTTCCATAGCTTACGCCACCCAAGAGAGTTATTTCCCTGTGCCACTGTCAAGCAGAGACACAGCAGTGATCCTTGGGGTGTATTTCCTATTTCCAATCCACTCATCAAGATTTTTCTTGAAGAGTGCTAATGAAGAACTTTGTTTGACATAGATGGGTAGTTTGTTCCAGAGTATAGGAAGTCTCTAGGACAGCAATCTACCCCTCCAGCATGTCCTGTTTATTGTGGTGACAAGGTTAATGTCCCTAGAGCATGTAGCTCAGAGGGATTGGGATTTCTTTAGGTGTAGCATGTCCAACAGCTCTGGGTTTGACATATGTTAGGCAGAGATCATCTAACCAGACGATATGCTACGGAGTAAAGCTGGAGTTTTTTGAGGCGGTCAGTGTAGGGCATTTGTTTGAGGCCAGTAATCCTGTTTGTGAGGTACTTCTGTGGCCTTTCCAGCTGCTGCAGGTGTCTTGTGAGGTACATTCCAAAAGGGGCATTGTACTCTATAATGGGTCTAATGAGTGTCGATTAGAGGGGAACAATGACCTCTTTTTTCCTGGATGAGAACCCTTTTTATGATTAGGTGTGCCACATAGAAGGACTTTCTGACTTCTGTGTCGATGTGACTATCAAAGGAGAGACTAATGTCCTCCTGGGTCCCAAGGTCTTTTATCACACATTCAGTATTAAGTAGATTGCTGCCTATCTGGTAGTTCATGGCTACAGAGTTTTTACCAAAGGGGATGACACTACACTTTTTGGCATTGAGCTTGAGGCCATGGCTCTGACACCAGGCATCTGTCTTAGCGAGGCCCTTTTGTAGATGTCCACATGACTATGGCTCCTAGTTTGCAGTCATTTGCAAACTTCTTTAGCCAGAGGCCTTCTGTGTTAGTCTATACTTCAGAGAAGTAGATACCAAACAGGAGAGGTCCCAGGACGGAACCCTGTGGTACTCCACTTGTCACTGCTTTGAAGTCAGATTTGGAGTCTGCAACTTTACAGTGCGGGTCCTGTCAGTGAGCCAGTTGGCAACCCATCTTGTGGCGTAGAGATTTATACCTCGTTTAGTGTATGTCAGTTACACTTATGTAAGCCTATTATTGTTCTATACATTATTTTTTATGTCAGTTACACTTATGTAAGCCTATTATTGTTCTAGGCATTATTTTTTATGTCAGTTACACTTATGTAAGCCTATTATTGTTTTAGACATTATTTTTTATGTCAGTTACACTTATGTAAGCCTGTTATTGTTCTATACATTATTTTTATGTCAGTTACACTTATGTAAGCTTGTTATTGTTCTATACATTATTTTTATGTCAGTTACACTTATGTAAGCCTGTTATTGTTCTATACATTATTTTTATGTCAGTTACACTTATGTAAGCCTGTTATTGTTCTATACATTATTTTTATGTCAGTTACACTTATGTAAGCCTATTATTGTTCTATACATTATTTTTTATGTCAGTTACACTTATGTAAGCCTATTATTGTTCTATACATTATTTTTTATGTCAGTTACACTTATGTAAGCCTATTATTGTTCTAGACATTAGTTTTTATGTCAGTTACACTTATGTAAGCCTGTTATTGTTCTATACATTAGTTTTTATGTCAGTTACACTTATGTAAGCCTGTTATTGTTCTATACATTATTTTTATGTCAGTTACACTTATGTAAGCCTGTTATTGTTCTATACATTATTTTTATGTCAGTTACACTTATGTAAGCCTGTTATTGTTCTATACATTATTTTTATGTCAGTTACACTTATGTAAGCCTGTTATTGTTCTATTCATTATTTTTATGTCAGTTACACTTATGTAAGCCTGTTATTGTTCTATACATTATTTTTATGTCAGTTACACTTATGTAAGCCTGTTATTGTTCTATACATTATTTTTATGTCAGTTACACTTATGTAAGCCTATTATTGTTCTAGACATTAGTTTTTATGCCAGTTACACTTATGTAAGCCTGTTATTGTTCTATACATTATTTTTATGTCAGTTACACTTATGTAAGCCTGTTATTGTTCTATACATTATTTTTATGTCAGTTACACTTATGTAAGCCTGTTATTGTTCTATACATTATTTTTATGTCAGTTACACTTATGTAAGCCTGTTATTGTTCTATACATTATTTTTATGTCAGTTACACTTATGTAAGCCTGTTATTGTTCTATTCATTATTTTTATGTCAGTTACACTTATGTAAGCCTGTTATTGTTCTATACATTATTTTTATGTCAGTTACACTTATGTAAGCCTGTTATTGTTCTATACATTATTTTTATGTCAGTTACACTTATGTAAGCCTGTTATTGTTCTATACATTATTTTTATGTCAGTTACACTTATGTAATCCTGTTATTGTTCTATACATTATTTTTATGTCAGTTACACTTATGTAAGCCTGTTATTGTTCTATACATTATTTTTATGTCAGTTACACTTATGTAAGCCTATTATTGTTCTATACATTATTTTTATGTCAGTTACACTTATGTAAGCCTGTTATTGTTCTATACATTATTTTTATGTCAGTTACACTTATGTAAGCCTGTTATTGTTCTATACATTATTTTTATGTCAGTTACACTTATGTAAGCCTGTTATTGTTCTATACATTATTTTTATGTCAGTTACACTTATGTAAGCCTGTTATTGTTCTATACATTATTTTTATGTCAGTTACACTTATGTAAGCCTGTTATTGTTCTATACATTATTTTTATGTCAGTTACACTTATGTAAGCCTGTTATTGTTCTATACATTATTTTTATGTCAGTTACACTTATGTAAGCCTGTTATTGTTCTATACATTATTTTTATGTCAGTTACACTTACGTAAGCCTGTTATTGTTCTATACATTATTTTTATGTCAGTTACACTTATGTAAGCCTGCTATTGTTCTATACATTATTTTTATGTCAGTTACACTTATGTAAGCCTGTTATTGTTCTATACATTATTTTTATGTCAGTTACACTTATGTAAGCCTGTTATTGTTCTATACATTATTTTTATGTCAGTTACACTTATGTAAGCCTATTATTGTTCTAGACATTATTTTTATGTCAGTTACACTTATGTAAGCTTGTTATTATTCTAGACATTATTTTTATGTCAGTTACACTTATGCAAGCCTATTATTGTTCTAGACATTATTTTTATGTCAGTTACACTTATGTAAGCCTGTTATTGTTCTATACATTATTTTTATGTCAGTTACACTTATGTAAGCCTGTTATTGTTCTATACATTATTTTTATGTCAGTTACACTTATGTAAGCCTGTTATTGTTCTATACATTATTTTTATGTCAGTTACACTTATGTAAGCCTGTTATTGTTCTATACATTATTTTATGTCAGTTACACTTATGTAAGCCTATTATTGTTCTATACATTATTTTTATGTCAGTTACACTTATGTAAGCCTGTTATTGTTCTATACATTATTTTTATGTCAGTTACACTTATGTAAGCCTATTATTGTTCTATACATTATTTTTATGTCAGTTACACTTATGTAAGCCTGTTATTGTTCTATACATTATTTTTATGTCAGTTACACTTATGTAAGCCTGTTATTGTTCTATACATTATTTTTATGTCAGTTACACTTATGTAAGCCTATTATTGTTCTAGACATTATTTTTTATGTCAGTTACACTTATGTAAGCCTGTTATTGTTCTATACATTATTTTTATGTCAGTTACACTTATGTAAGCCTGTTATTGTTCTATACATTATTTTTATGTCAGTTACACTTATGTAAGCCTGTTATTGTTCTATACATTATTTTTATGTCAGTTACACTTATGTAAGCCTGTTATTGTTCTATACATTATTTTTATGTCAGTTACACTTATGTAAGCCTATTATTGTTCTATACATTATTTTTGTCAGTTACACTTATGTAAGCCTGTTATTGTTCTATACATTATTTTTATGTCAGTTACACTTATGTAAGCCTGATATTGTTCTATACATTATTTTTATGTCAGTTACACTTATGTAAGCCTGTTATTTTTCTATACGTTGTTTTTATTTATATGCAAATCTTTTGCACTTGCCCCAGAATGTCTAGGTACAAATTATGGTTACTGGATACTTTGTGTGAAAAATTATATTGCAGCCTTCAAAGCTGTCACTAATCAGCTTAGTCATGAATTATACTCCTCTACACTCATTGGGCAGCACAGCGGGGCAGGATTTAATGCTGTCACCTCACACCAACAGGTTCTCTGGTTCGATTCTCGGCTGGGGTGCCTTCTATACACAGTTTGCATGTCCTCCCTGCATTCATGTGGGCTTCCTTCAGGTGCTCCAGTTTCCTCCCACATTCCAAAGACATGTGTCTGAAGCATTGCTCCCCAGGTGCTGTAAACAGGGTCCGTTCTAGTGAACATTCCTGGTAAACAAATGGTAAATAAAATAAGTAAATAATAATAAAATATCTCTGCTTCCTTCTGAAATCACTATTTTATATCTTATATCAGCAGTACCTCTCCTACCCTATTTTATGGTTGGGTAGACTGATGACATGGCTATCCTAGTAACCCTAATACTAGTACTGAACAGTCAGCAGCACTGACAATTGTTTTCTGACCAGTCAATAGCACTGCGGCTGTTTTCTGACCAGTCAGTACCACTGACAATTGTTTTCTGACCGGTCAGTACCACTGACAGTTGTTTTCTGACCAGTCAGTACCACTGACAGTTGTTTTCTGACCAGTCAGTAGCACTGACAATTGTTTTCTGACCGGTCAGTACCACTGACAGTTGCTTTCTGACCAGTCAGTAGCACTGACAATTGTTTTCTGACCAGTCAGTAGCACTGACAATTGTTTTCTGACCAGTCAGTAGCAATGACAATTGTTTTCTGACCAGTCAGTAGCACTGACAGTTGTTTTCTGACCGGTCAGTACCACTGACAATTGTTTTCTGACCAGTCAGTAGCACTAGCAGTTCTTTTCTGACCAGTCAGTAGCACTGACAGTTGTTTTCTGACCGGTCAGTAGCATTGACAGTTGTTTTCTGACCAGTCAGTAGCACTGGCAGTTTTCTGACTGGTCAGTAGCACTGATAGTTGTTTTCCCCTTTCAAGGCAGACTACATTCCTTTGTGTCTTGTTGATCTTCTTCCTGCCCCAGTACATAACCACAGGTTTGATAGCATTAATGACCCAGTACATAACCACAGGTTTGATAGCATTAATGACCCAGTACATAATCACAGGTTTGATAGCATTAATGACCCAGTACATAATTACAGGTTTGATAGCATTAATGACCCAGTACATAACCACAGGATGTAATGGGATCCTATCTCGCCTACATTCACAACAGATGGAACAGATGGGTTCGGAGCCGATCCATCGGCTCCGACTCGGCAACTAATACACTAGCACGAAGTCTCTCATTGGCTGGGCTACTCCCTATCCCAGGATGCACTACACCTGCTTCCCCAGATCTCGTTTGCCGCTTAACAAGCTGGACGTGGTCTCGACTTGGCTGGAGCTAAGTGGTTCTTTTACCTTATTGGTCCTTGACCTAGGGAATTTTTTGTCTATATTAACCAAACAGCTGTTTTAACAGCTATTTCTTACTAGTTCTTAGTGTTTTTTTGTCAAGTGCTTGTTTCTAAAAATTTAATTTGTTCAGTCGGGCAAGGCCCGTTTAAGTTAGAGGGCCTTTGCCCTACCTTTTGACTGCTTTTAGTTTTATTAACTTTTGGTTAGTTATTTTTGGGCAAAGCCCGTTTAAATTAGAGGGCTTTGGGCCGTTTAACTGGTTTCAAATTGTTGTGAGGTAAACTTTCACCAGTACTCGCGCCAGTGTGTCTCGCGCTTTTCAGTTGGCGCAATTTGTGTGTAGTGCTATACTTGTTGTGTTAGAGTAGTTTTCCCTTAGAGTTGTACTTGTTGTGGCCTGTATCATGTCTAAGGAACAAAAGTCAGGTTTTAAAAAATGCACTCGGTGCAAATATAAAATGTCCATTACAGACAGTCACTCAGTATGTGTTTATTGTTTGGGGCCGAAACATCTGCAAGAGACTTGTAGCATCTGTCATGCGTTCTCATCTAGAGTTCTTCAAGAACGCAAGAACAAATTAATATTGAAAGGGCTTATCAAGCCTTCTTTTGAGGAAGCCTTAGATCTACCTGTTGCTTCCAAAAAGAAAAGATCGTCGGCTCCGACAAGTCCGTCGGAGCCGACTTCTAAAAAGACAAAATTGACCTCTTCTTCCTTGGCTCCACTGACTTCGGGGCAGAGGGTCGAAGGGTCTGCCTCGATACCTCCTACTTCGGATCCATTGCTTTCGGAGCCGCAAGTTGGAGTATCGAGAGGTGAATCACCTCCATCGGTTCCAATGGCTTCGGAGCCGGTGGAAGTGTGCAGCTCAGACTCTTCCCCCTCGGCTCCGGAGAAGGCTCCTTCGGTGCCGATGGTGGTCCATACTGTGGTGGAGTCGGCGCCGATAGCATTGGAGCCATTTCGGAGCCGAGAGGAAAGTCTTCTCGATTGTCTACCTCCTCTAAATCATCGAGACTTTCAGATTCGGACCTGGATAGGGTTTTACAGAGGCTATTCCAATCTCCAGTGTTTACTAAATTGGTCTCGGCTCCAGCACAGTTAGCTTCGGAGCCGATCCCCCCTCCAACACATTCGATTCCTCCTCCAACCTCCTCGGAGCCGTTGGAGTCGGTGGAGGTGGAGCAAATCAGAGCCATACAGTCGGAGCAGAGACCCCTTCGAGGTCTCTCGGTTCCGACTGTGCTTCCTACCCTGTCCTCCGGTTCAGGGTTTGGTACTGCGACCTCTTCAGCCGGGCCCGAGGAGAATACTTTGGGATTGGGTGTTTTGGTGCCTAGTCTTCCTCTCGGAGCATCGGCTGCTGGAATTCCCAGTGCCATCGTGGCCTCTAGACCAGTGACCTCCTTGGATTCTGGAGGTCCGGCCTTTGAGGCCATGAGGAGCGCGCTGGCCATGCCTTTGCCGGTTCAGCAAGATTCTACCTCACCGTCCCTAGATTTGGAGACTGGTGCCTCTGTTGTGTTGCAACCCCCCGGCAGCGGGGCCCCAGGGCCTGAGGATACCCCCATCGGGGTTCCTTCTTCCGGTGGTCCGTCCGAAACTGCTTCGGACGAACCCCCACGGAAGAAATTGTGTAAGAGGAAGCACGTAGACTCCCAAGATGAGTCTATTACATCGGATACTGACCTCGATGATGCAGAAGGGTCCCCCAAATCATCTTCGGATGATATCTCCTTCTCAGATATCTTGGAGATTCTGAGACAGAGAGGTGACTGGCAAGCCAAAACCCCTTCAGCTGAGGAGTCAGTCTTCCTCAAGGCCTTTGGGGCCCAGCCTTCCACCTCCTGGGTGTCTCCGCCCTTGATGAACTCCTTGATTTGGTTTCTCGAAGGGTGTGGGAACACCCTGATTCTGTGGAACCGGTGCCTGAGGCCCAATAAATTTTTGTCAGCCCCCTCCCAGAAGGAATTTCTCACAAAGGGTGTGCCTGTAGATGCTTTGGTGGTGGCTTCTGCCACACAGCAGGACGTGGCAGAGGCTTCGACGTCTGTTCATCCTCCTAATAAGGATTCTAGGAGTATGGATAGGTGCGGAAGCGTACCCTGTCCTCAGCGGCCTTTACCTTACGGTCGCTGAATTACTTATGTCATTTTACGAGGCTCCAAAGGGATCTTCTCAAAGAGCTAAATGACTCTCTTGTTGGTAACCTACCTGAGGCGCTGGCCCCGACTGTTGGCGCACAGATGACTACCCTCTTTTCTATTGTTAACTCGTCCATGAGGCTCATTTCATATGCGGCCGAAGGGGCGAGTAGAGCAGCAGGAACAGGCGTTGCCCTCAGGAGACAAGCCTGGTTACGCTTGTGTTCGTTCACGGAGGCCTTCAAGTCTTCCTTCGCCGACGCCCCCTTTGATGGGTCATCTTTGTTTGGACCCAAGGTGAAGGACACACTAACTCGGTGCGAGCAGGAGGGCAAGACTTTGACTGCCGTTGGGGCCCGATTTTCCGCTCCTTCTAGGCCTTACCCCAAGGCTGGGAGAGGAGGGAAAATGTGGTTTAGAAAATCTCAGAAGTCTTTCCCTACTCCACCCAGTGATTCCCCCTCCAGAGGCAATTTTGGAAGACGCCACCAGAGGTGGCAGAGGCCCCGTAACTCTGGAGACCGCGATTCCTTTCGTGGTCCGTCATACAACCAGCGTTCCTGAGTTTTTGCCCGACTGTGCAACTCCGGAGCCAGTCGGGGGTCGCTTTGCGGCGCACCCACAAGCTTGGGAATCCATAACAAGCGATCAGTGGGTGCTTCGCATTATTACCGGAGGTTATATCATCCCCTTCAACAAACCCCCCCTTTCTTTAAGGGAAATCCCGGATGTACCACCCAGTCAGCGGGATCAGGCAGCATTAGAGGTTTCAAAGCTGCTAGAAAAAGAGCCATCCAGCTTGTCCCCATCGACCAGATCGGATCAGGAACCTACTCAAAATTATTTTTGGTACCAAAAAAGACAGGGGACTTCAGGCCCATTTTGGACCTCAGTTCATTGAGTCGTTTAGTAAAGAAGTCCAAATTCGAATGGTCACTCTTCAATCTATTCTTCCTTTGCTGGAAAAGATGCATGGATGTGCTCCATAGATCTCCAGGACGCTTACTATCACATTCCCATAGCTCAAGAGTCCAGGAGACATTTACGCTTCCTCGGAGTCAGTCATTTCCAATTCCGAGCACTGCCCTTTGGTCTCACCACAGCCCCAGGGTGTTCACCAAGTGTCTGGCAGTGGTAACTGCTCACCTGAGAAGTCTGGGATTCCAGGTGTTTCCTTATCTAGACGACTGGCTCCTTACTGCCACCTCCGAGCATCTACTACTCCAAGCGCTCAGAGCCACGTTCACCTTGGGCGTTTCTTGGGGATCACGTTCAATTTGCAAAAATCTGTACTACAGCCATCTCAGCGTATTACTTTCATAGGCGCAGACTTAGACACAAAAGAATGCGCCTTTTTACCGGCAGCAAGAATTCAGGTCTTACAAGATCAAGTCAAATCCTGTCTCCCCCTACAAAGAGCACCGGCCCATCGGATCCTACAACTGTTGGGCTCGATGGCGTCGACCATACTTTTAGTTCCCTTGGCCAGACTTCACATGCAAATTTTACAATGGCTACTGTCGGTTCAATGGTCTTATCAGGAACTTCCCTTGAACCACTTAATCATAATCACGGAAAGTTGCCATTGAGATCTGCATTGGTGGCTTCTCCAATCAAATCTCGACCGGGGGTGACCCTTCATACCTCAACGTCCCGTTGCCACTGTGACTACGGACGCCTCCCAGGTAGGGTGGGGGGGTCATTACCTGGACAGGTCGGTCCAAGGCACATGGCAGATCCAGGAAATGCATTTGCATATCAATGTCCTGGAGATGAGAGAGGTACTATTGGTACTCCAAGCTCTCCATCACGCTCTCCCACAGGGCCTGATTACTATCCTATCCGACAACATGTCGGTGGTGTGGTACATAAACAAGCAAGGTGGAACCAGGTCTTACCCACTATGCAGAGAAGCCATGAGACTTTGGCACTGGGCGGTAGCTACCAACCGCTTTCTAATGGCAACGCACATACCGGGGAAGTCCAATGTGATTGCGGACAGATTAAGCAGGACCATTCTTTTACCCCACGAGTGGTCCCTCAACCAGGGTATAGCTGCGAAAATCTTCGACAGATGGGGTCTTCCTTGCTGCGACTTGTTTGCCAGCCCTCACAATGCGAAATGCAGAGAGTTCTTCACACTGTTTCCTTCTCAGGGACAGATTCCCAGGGACACTCTGACTCACATTTGGCCCCCCGGTCTTCTCTACGCCTTCCCTCCGTTCCCCCTCCTACCGAGGGTGATACAGAAGGCCATTTACATGGACAGCGAGATGATTTTGATTGCCCCTCACTGGCCTCATCAAGTTTGGTTTCCTTTCCTACAGAGGCATGCGATAGAAGGTCCATGGTTTCTGGATCCGGTGCCAGACCTGTTGACTCATCAGTCAGGACGGCTTCATCTGTCTCTCAGGTCCCTGAAGTTGGCAGCATGGTTACTCCACTTCCATCCTTAGTCCGAGACAATGCTCTTTCGCCGGACGTGGTCCACATACTGTCTTCTTCTCATAAACCTTCCACCATCAAACTTTATTCCAGTAAATGGAAAAGGTTTGCCTTCTGGGCTCAAGAACGGCGTATAGATCCTCTCACTGCACCAGTATCGGAGGTTCTGAATTTTCTGGCCTCCCTTTTCAGTCGGGCTCTTCAGTTTCTACCATTAAGGTTCAGTTAGCGGCGATCTCTAATTTTCATGCTTCATTTGAACCTTCATTGATGTCTCACAAACTTTGTAAGGCTTTCCTTAAAGGGGATTGGCTCCTTAGGCCTGCTCTATCTCATCCTATCCACGCCTGGGAATTTAATATGGTTCTTGCTGCCCTAACTGCCAGTACCTTCGAACCAGCTGCTACTTGTGATTTAAAATTTCTGTCTTGGAAAATGGCCTTAGTAGCCATAACGTCTGCTAGGCGAGTTTCAGAACTTCAAGCTCTTTGTTCTGATCCTCCCTATTTGATTTTTCACAAGCATAGAGTTTCATTGAAATTAAACCCTGCATTTATACCAAAAGTGGCCTCCTCTTTCTGTATTCAACAAACTATAGAACTCCCTGTCTTTTTCCCAGAATTCTCTAATAACGCAGAATATACTTTGCATCAATTGGACGTACATAGACAACTGCGTTTTTATTTGAATAGAACCGCTCAAACGTGGAAATCAAATCAATTGTTTGTTTCCTTTGCAGTGAACAAATTGGGTCAACCAGTAACAAAAGCCTCCATATCTAAATGGATTAAAGATTGTATCATTTTTATTTACTCACAGGCTAACAAAGACCTTCCCTTTCCAGTCAAGGCTCATTCTACCAGGGCAATGGCTACTTCCGTAGCTTTTCACTCCAAGTTATCAATAGATGATATTTGTGCTGCGGCAACCTGGACTTCTCCGCACACTTTCATTTCTCATTACAAATTGGATGTGGTTTCTCGAGGCAGAGCTTCCTTTGGTTCCACAGTTCTCAGGAGTGTGTTCCAATGAGCCACCCGGGATGTAGGTGCTAGGGACGCTGTCCCATCTGTTGTGAATGTAGGTGAGATAGGATCCCATTACATCTTTTAGTTATGTACTTACCATAACTTCGGATGTATGGGATCCATCTCGCCTACATTCATAAGTACCCACCCTCTTTCCCCCTTCCATTCGGATTTAGAGGAGCTGTAGTCTCTTTTTTCTTGGAGATCTTTCTTGAAGAACTTTAGTTGGTTGTAGTGACTACTAATTTTTCTGTGTTTGCATGGATGTATGAAAGCGAACAAACAAGATCTGGGGAAGCAGGTGTAGTGCATCCTGGGATAGGGAGTAGCCCAGCCAATGAGAGACTTCGTGCTAGTGTATTCGAACCCATCTGTTCCATCTGTTATGAATGTAGGCGAGATGGATCCCATACATCCGAAGTTATGGTAAGTACATAACTAAAAGTTTGATAGCATTAATGACCCAGTACATAACCACAGGTTTGATAGCATTAATGACCCAGTACATAACCACAGGTTTGATAGCATTAATGACCCAGTACATAACCACAGGTTTGATAGCATTAATGACCCAATACATAACCACAGGTTTGATAGCATTAATGACCCAGTACATAACCACAGGTTTGATAGCATTAATGAGTGTCATATATATTAGTATTAAATTCTTAAGAAGACCATTCTGAAGGCTTCATGATCCACAAACCTAAGTGCTTATGAAGGATTTACTTAGCTCCCAGCTTGACAATGAGTGGTCAAATGTTGTCTTTCTGTATTCAAATTAAAGATAAAAGCCCTGTGACCCAGAAAGACCCAGGTTCAATAAGCAGCCCAGACACTGCTGGAGAAATAAAATAATTGTGGGAGAGAATGGCCATTGTCAACTCACAGATCTTGAGTGGAAGCTAGCCAACTGATTGCTGCAATGCTGGACACTATTACAGAACAAACACATGGCATGCACCACCAGTCAGGCCACAATCTGGCACAGTGAGGACATGTGTGGGTTTACCAGCATGTAGGACAAATTAATTAATCAGAATGCTTGAAATATACATCTTTACATGCAGTCAGCATCATTGGGGTGGGGGGGGGCTTAAACCAGACCATCAGACCACCAGATGAGAACATGTCTATCGGCTGAAGAAGGCAGATGATACATTCAGGGTGTGGCACAGACTGCCATCATGACTTCATAGCTGAAGACTGACTCCAGTTAAGTCTTGCCTCATCCAGCATTGCCCCCTGCTGTAAAGGAATCAATTGGGCTTAAAGGGGGTGGGGGTACTGATGGTGGCATGAGAGTAAAAAGCATCTGAAAAGAAATGTAAGAGCAAATAAATAAATGCATACATGAATGCATATAAACATACATACTTGCATACATGAATGCATATAAACATACATACTTGCATACGTGCATGCATATAAACATACATACTTGCATACGTGCATGCATACATACATACTTCCATGCATCATCCAGGTAATGCATTAGACCATTGATTTTTTTGTTTAATATGCAAACACTCTAAATGTTTTCTTGATTTTCAGCTGTTGAAGCTTCAACCAGATTAAAAAAAAAAAATACGTGTTAAAGCTTTCACTCATTGAAACCGCTTCAAAAAAAAGCATTTTGGTCAGAGGGTCAAATTTGGACCTTGGCCATCCCCTCACCAACACCAGGCATAATTAAATATGCTAACTCCATGGTCACACAGTTGTGGAGAAAAGAGAAAAGCCCAAATACAGACAGTCAGTGCTGATATACAAACACAAACCACACCAGCTGTAACTTCCAGTATGAAAGCTTAGCCTGCACAAAGACAGATGTTTTATTTATTTATTTTTTTTTAAAGAAGCTGTGCCTGACAAGTACTTTCTTTCTTAGTTATTGAATGCCCCCCTAAGTGTTTGCACATATGGTTTGATTTTAATTATTTACTAGTTCTGTTACATGATTCTTGCTAAACTGGGAATACAATTCTCAGTTTACATTACAGTTCTAGAAACCTATTGAAAAGTAAATCTAGTATAAAGCCATTTGGAAACTACACATTATGTCTAGTAATTATGTATATGGCCAAATCAAAATAATAAGCTAAACTTTTTGCCAATAAAAGGCAAAATAAATATGCTTTTGTGAGTGCTCTTTATCAGAGTTAAAACAGCCAATACACAGCCCTATATTTATCAGGGTATAGGACTAAGACTCTGAGAATGGCAGTCCTTTGGTGGAAGGCGGCTTGTGAGTTGTCATGCAAGGTAGAAAAAGACTATGTATTTAACAAACCATTAATTTTATTTAGAAAAGTGACATGGAACTATAAAGACACTTGGCATTTAGTAGGAGCTTTATTATATGGGTGTTCATAAATATATACTAGGCTAATGACAAGCAGAGCCCTTATAAATAATGCTGGTCATGCAATCCAAATGTGACCCACAAATTTGATTTTTATGGGGGGTGATTTACTGATTGCCTCTGTCCATCAGAGACATGGATGCTAGACCAGGGTTGAATATCCATTTAACCATTCATTGGAACAAGTTGCAGTTAAATAGGATTATGAAGGGTATTTCACATGGACGGGGAGCCTGTTCCACAGAATTTGAATTCTCTGAGAAAGATATCTAGCTCCAACATGGCCTGTTTATGTTGCAATCAAAATTTAGGTCTTTTGATGATGTTTTGTGGATGTACAAAAGGTTCATCAAGGCAGGGTCCAGGGGTGTCTTGTATGCCAGGTAAAGATCACCAGTCACAAGTCTGTGTGATATAATAAAGAGACAGGGCTTGGAAACAATCTTAGGTTCATAGGTTGGTACTAAGCTATTGGCTCTTGGGCCTATACAAGTCTAACCATAACAATTCCCTGGTTATTTCTTCCCACAATATTTACTTCCCTGGACCCCTGTCTAGCAAGGTGAGTGACGTGATCCCCAAGGTGAATTTCCCATCTCCCATCCAATCGTCAAGGTTCCTTTTGAAGAGGGTCAAAGAGGTGTTCTGCTTGACAAGTATGGGCAGTCTATTCCACAGTCTGGGGAGTCTCTGGGTCAGGAACCTATCCCTCCAGCATGTTTTGTTCACTGTGATGACAAGGTTTAGATACAAGGAGCATGTGGCTCTGAGGATTGGGATTTCTTTAACTGTAGTATGTCCAAAAGCTCTGGGTTTGACATGGTCTTGTATGTTAAGCAGAGATCGCCTCTGAGTAGACAATATGTGACAGAGTATAGCTGGAGTGTTTTTAGACTGTCAGCATAGGGCATCTGCTTTAGGCCATTGTTTACTCCCTGTACTCTTTTTGTAAGGAACCTTTATGGATGTTCCACTTGCTACATGTGTCTGATTAGATGCATCTGAAAGGAGCCATTATACTCTATGGTGGGTCTGATGAGGGCCATGTATAGTGGTACAATGACTTCTCTGGACCTAGATGCCATGTCTTTACTTATACATTGAGCAACATAAAAACATTTTCCTACTACCTGTTCCCAGTTCCCAGAGTAGTGATTCAACCTTTAGGGGTGTTTCATTGATGACATAGTAAGCTGGGGTGACTGACCTCTCAGACAATGCTGTAATGCATTTTTTTGGTATTGAGATGGTATAAGCAGGTTGTAATATATTAGCACAATACATGGCATCGTACTGTGTTTTTACTCAAGAATGTTATGCATGGCCAAAAATAATAGGACAAAGGCCCAGACTCTGTGACAGATGTTAAACATTGTTCGTAACATAGAAAGTTACTAAAATAAAAGGTTTTGCAATAGAATAACATTTCTGAAGGATATGAAGTCTGAAACTCAAGTATCTCATTATTTAGTGACTGCAATTATCAATGATTTGTCAGGAAACCACAAAGATTATGAAGAACAAACTAAATATATGTGGCAACAAGCTTCAGTGAATGTCAGTAACTTCTCAGAAATGTCCATACTGAAGCATTATGAAGCAGTCAGTGTGGAATACAACAGTGTATGTGTGTGCATGTCTACATATATGTTTGTGTGTGTGTATGTGTATATATGTGTGTGTGTGTATGTATGTCTGTGTGTGTGTGGTTTTATTCTCCAACTGCAGAGGTCTGCGGCCTAAGTAGTACCTTGAGTGTTAGGTAAACCATGGATTCCCAGTATTTTTAAATTCTCAGAGTATGAATGCGCTATCCAATCAGGAACATCATTGGTTTATTATATGACTGCACCAAAATTATATATCACTTTATTAAAGTGTTCCTCACTTGAGTAAAAACTGTGGTGTTAAAATTGCTATTTCTAAAGTTGTTTAAAATACACAAAAATGGCAAAGTCACCACCAAACACCAAATAACAAGACAAGGTGACCAGGCATAGTAGTGCATTAACCAACAAATTGGAGGGAGATGAAATTAAATGTTTAATTTTCTTGCAAAAGTAAGCACTTTCATCCTGTTACCATCAGGATTTCATCATAATAAAAGAAACTCTGCACACTTTTTTTTTTATAATACACATCTCAATTAACTCAAATTCATCAACAAGATAAACTAATTGTCTTTTAAAGGGACAGTAGATGTTACAAGCATTATAACAAGGCATGTCCTATTGGTCTCATGTTAAAAGTGAAGCTGCAGTTTACAAGTAAATAAATAAATCCAATCTAAACATTTTAAAAGTGTTCATAAAAAAACAATTTAAAAATAATAAAAATGACAGAGAAAAATTAATATAATTAATAAGACTCCTACAATAAGTTAAGACATTTTCATATAACTACTACTATAGTTTTGACCCCCTCGAGGCCACCATTGGCCAAAAAGGCGGGCTGTTAATATGCTTGTGAATTTCTGGAATTCCAAAAATTGAGGGGACTTTAGACTTGTTGACCTTCAATAACTCATAAGTTTAAGAAACATCCTTTCTTCGAGCCTTAGTTCTGCTAAGAATCAATCTATTCTGTAGTACACTGTTTTAATTTCATTTCTAGAAATCAAAGAATGTGTAGTATTGTCATAGAGAATGCTAAACATCACACTAGAATATCTATAACATCAAATAGTACTGCCCCCCATCCAGCTTCATTATTTTAATTTTACAATTTCTAGTTAAAACATCCAAAGTCTCCTTCTCTCTGTCAAATTATATGACCTATGCAGTTCCCTATCTCCAGATAAAGCCATGCATACTGATTCAAAAATGTGTGCAGTAGGGTGCAGTGGGGGGTTTAAAAAGGCTTTTTCTTTGTATAAGTTCATTCTCTTTTCCACCTAAGCGTTCCTCATTGTTATATAAAAGAGACAAATTCAATTTTCTAATAAACAGAGTGCTACCAAAGTGTCACATATGTTAAATTTTCATGGCAGTACAAATTTTAACCCTTTTTCAAACACAGAAAAATACTGTGAGGTAATTTGCACAATACTGTAATTGTAAACGTAATACCCTCTCAGCATGTGCATAACGCCATTGTCATGTACCGTTCTACTTGTGTTTTTGCTTTTGTTTTTATTTTCCCTAATGATTCCCCCTTTTCCTTTTGTCATTGTAAAATCCAAATTTAAGTCCACACTCAACTTCTCATCTGTCAGGACTCCTCAAAGGAGGAAACTCTTCAACATTGATAGCTCATTCATCGATAATAGGGGGACATTTCCTACCTTTTTGGCAGCCTCCATTTTGTTTAATGGTACAAACCTTTTCATGTTCAGCGTTCATATCTTGAGGATTCTATCTTAAAGTACTACCCCCTTTGTTTCTATAAAAGTTAAGTGGGTATGATGTCATGTCAGTGTATTGCTTTAAGTCTCTAGTTAACATCTTCTGCTTACAATCAGTTAATACCAGACATCAGAATGTTGTACTCAGTATTGTGCAGAAAATGCATGTTGATACAAAAGCTGCATTTAAGTAATATTCAAAACATGGACTTGATTTTGGATTTTATTTTTGGGTTTGTCCCCATTTCGTGAGTTGAGTGGTTTGTGTGTGTCTCTGTGTGTATCAGTGTCTGTGTGTCACTGTCCAGGTGACTGAGCTAGTTTCCATGTATGACTACCAATGACTGATCTATACAGGATTTGGACTCTGCCTTGCATTCAGTCAGTATTGGTACAGGCTTGAAGTCCACTACAATCCTGAGCAGGAGAAACTGTGCATCAGAAAATGAATCAAGTAATAAATTAAATTTGTTTTAGTACTCCAAAGACTCTGATGGTTATATAGTCCACATTGTACCATATAAGTTAGTCTGCCATAATTAATAGGTAGTTAATTTGAACAAGTTGTCATGTCCTTTTTTAATTTAGGTGGTTCACAGACAGGTGTTCCAAAAGGAGCAGTGTGTGGCTTCCCTTTTGGAATTGGCGTCTGCTTCCCAATGGGTGGAGGTATTGGGTTTGTTGCATTCAGTTTTCTCTTTTTCTCCTCTGTTATCTTCAGGTGAGTCTTTGGTTTGCAGCATTTACTTAGGTAAACATGGTGTAACTGTAGTGCAAGTGTAACAGGATGTAAGTGATATGTGTATACTGTTTACAGTAGTTACAACAAACCAAGTACAAAATATTGTTACGGTGTAACAATAGTGCAAGTGTAGCAGCACATAAGTGATATCAACAAACTGTTTCCAGTAGTTACAGCAAGCCAAGTACAAAATATAATTACGGTGTAACTGTAGTGCAAGTGTAGCAGCTTGTAAGTGTATGTACATACTGTTTACAGTAGCTGCAACAAACCAAGTACAAAATATTGTTACGGTGTAACTGTAGTGCAAGTGTAGCAGCATGTAAGTGTATGTACATACTGTTTACAGTAGCTGCAACAAACCAAGTACAAAATATTGTTACTGTGTAACTGTAGTGCAAGTGTAGCAGCTTGTAAGTGTATGTACATACTGTTTACAGTAGTTACAACAAACCAAGTACAAAATATTGTTACTGTGTAACTGTAGTGCAAGTGTAGCAGCATGTAAGTGTATGTACATACTGTTTACAGTAGCTGCAACAAACCAAGTACAAAATATTGTTACTGTGTAACTGTAGTGCAAGTGTAGCAGCTTGTAAGTGATATGTACATACAGTTTACAGTAGTTACAACAAACCAAATAAAAATATTGTTATGTTGTAACTGCAGTATGTGTAACAGCATGTAAGTGATATGTACATACTGTTTACAGCAGTTGCAACAAACCAAGTACAAAATATCATTACAGTGTAACTGCAGTGCAAGTGTAACAGCACATAAGTGATATGTACATACAGTTTACAGTAGTTACAACTAACCAAGTACAAAATAACATTATGGTGTAACTGTAGTGCAAGTGTAACAGCACATAAGTGATATGTACATACTGTTTACAGTAGTTGCAACTAATCAAGTACAAAACAGCATTATGGTATAACTGTAGTGCAAGTGTAACAGGACATGATATGTGCATACTGTTTACAGTAGTTACAACAAACCAAGTACAAAATATCGTTACGGTGTAACAGTAGTGCAAGTGTAACAGCACATACGTGATATGTACATACTGTTTACAGTAGTTACAAAAAAAACAAGTACAAAATATCATTACATTGTAACTGTAGTGCAAGTGTAACAACACGTAAGTGATATGTACATACTGTTTACAGTAGTTACAGCAAACCAAGTACAAAATATCATTACGGAGTAATTGCAGTACAAGTGTAACAGCATGTAAATGATATGTATATACTGTTTACAGTAGTTACAAACAAGTACACAATATAATTACAGTGTAACTGTACTAAAAGTGTAACAGCATGTAAGTGATATGTACACACTGTTTACAGTAGTTACAACAAACTAAGTGCAAAATAACATTATGGTCTAACAGTAGTGTAAGTGTAACAGCACATAAGTGATATGTACATACTGTTTACAGTAGTTACAACAAACGAAGTACAAAATATAATTACAGTGTAACTGCAGTACAAGAGTAACAGTGCGTAAGTGATATGTACATACTGTTTACAGTAGAATAAACCAAGTACAAAATATCATTACGGTGTAACTGTAGTGCAAGTGTAACAGCACATAAGTGATATGTACATACTGTTTACAGTAGTTACAACAAACGAAGTACAAAATATAATTACAGTGTAACTGCAGTACAAGAGTAACAGTGCGTAAGTGATATGTACATACTGCTTACAGTAGAATAAACCAAGTACAAAATATCATTACGGTGTAACTGTAGTGCACGTGTAACAGAACGTAAGTGATATGTACATACTCTTTACAGTAGTTACAACAAACCAAAATTACAAAATATTGTCACAGTGTGATGGTAGTACAATTGCAACAGCATGTAAGTGATATGTCTTTCCAGGTTGTACTTTGGTCATGCTAGCACTGTGATGCAGAGGAATTGAGCCATAACTATGGCCTGGATGACCTGGTTTGGATTAGCTGCATCAGGTATCAGCGCAGCTGACAGGGTTACGGTGTAACTGTTGTACAAGTGTAACAGCATGTAAGTGATATGTACATACTGTTTACAGTAGTTACAACAAACCAAATAAAAAATATCATTTTGGTGTAACTGTAGTGCAAGTGTAGCAGCATGTAAATGATATGTACATACTGTTTACAATAGTTAACAACAAACCAAGTACAAAATATCGTTGTGCTGTAACTATAGTGCAAGTGTAACAGCACATAAGTGATATGTACAGACTGCTTACAGTAGTTACAACAAACCAAGTACAAAATATCATTACAGTGTAACTGTAGTACAAGTGTAACAACATGTAAGTGTATGTACATATGGTTTACAGTAGTTGCAACAAACCAAGTACAAAATATCATTACAGTGTAACTGCAGTGCAAGTGTAACAGCACATAAGTGATATGTACATACAGTTTACAGTAGTTATAACAAACCAAGTACAAAATATCATTATGGTGTAACTGTAGTGCAAGTGTAACAGCATGTAAGTGATATGTACATACGGTTTACAATAGTTAACAACAAACCAAGTACAAAATATCATTACAGTGTAACTGCAGTGCAAGTGTAACAGCACATAAGTGATATGTACATACAGTTTACAGTAGCTACAACAAAGCAAGTACAAAATCATTCTGGTGTAACTGCAGTGAAAGTGTAACAGCATGTAAGTGATGTGTACATATGGTTTACAGTAGTTACAACAAACCAAGTACAAAATATCATTACGGTGTAACTGTAGTGCAAGTGTAACAGCATGTAAGTAATATGTACATACTGTTTACAGTAGTTACAACAAACCAAGTACAAAATATCATTATGGTGTAACTGCAGTACAAGATTAACAGCGCGTAAGTGATATGTACATACTGTTTACAGTAGTTACAACTAACCAAGTACAAAATATCATTATGGTGTAACTGTAGTGCAAGTGTAACAGCATGTAAGTGATATGTACATACTGTTTACAGTAGTTACAACAAACCAAGTACAAAATATTGTTATGGTGTAATTATAGTGCAAGTGTAACAGCACGTAAGTGATATGTTCACACTGTTTACAGTAGTTACAACAAAAAAAATTACAAAATATTGTCACAGTGTAATGGTAGTACCATTGTAACAGCATGTAAGTGATATGTGTTTCAAGGTTGTACTTTGGTCTTGCTAGCACTGTGTTGCAGAGGAATTGAGCCGTAACTATGGCCTGCATGAACTGGTTTGGATTAGCTGCATTAGGTATCAGAGCAGCTGGCAGGGAGGGATGGACATTTATCTACTCTTTCTCTTTAGGACAATGTGGTTAATAGAGGGGAGTAGCCCCCAGATGTAAAAAAAAAAAACTGAATGCAGAGGAGGGGGATTACTAAGGTTGTAATAAAAAGATCACCTGGTGGAAACACCCAGTGGCATAACCCCACAAGGGCACCCTTGGGTAGCATGCTGGCCCCAGCCTTAGATCAGATGTAGTAGGAAAGACTGACAGTTCCAGTGATGGATGGGACACTGGGGTGGCCAGAAGAATTAAGCTAAAGGGAAACAAAAAGAAGTTAATGTTTGGTCTACAGAGAAGTAATGATAGTGTTTATGGAGACATGTAGGGCAATGCCATGTGGAAACAGAGCAAATAGTAGAGGGCAAAGTGAAAGGAAAGACCATGAGTATAGAATATCAATGCATGTATTGAAATGTAATGGTATATTGTCAAGAGGAGGAAGAAAAGATTAATTAATAAATAATTTGTACATACAAATGATTCAGAGAGGATGGGGTAAGTGAAGAAAAGATTTGTCTAAGCAGTTTGCAAATAAGGTGCTTCTAAACTACTTTGAAGAAATATAAAAATAAATATATAAAAGTAGTTTTACAAACTGAGACCAGTTTATTTAAACAATGAGCAAAATTACATTCTTACTGCCATATTCTCTTGAGTCTGGTGAAGTTAAATGTTATTGACAGGAGTGAAAATGCTTACTACCTGTTGATTGATTGATTTGCCATTGTTGTTAAGTTGGATAGTATGTCTGAGCTTAAATACACCCCTTTTCAATGGAGACTCATCCAGAAAATCTGCATAATACAAGTTTATATTAATATACATAAAACAGTACATGTTTAGAATTAAATATTAGAATAAAGTGCAATCATTAAGTTATACTCAAAAAAGCATTTGGAGTTTTATAAGATCATACATATACTCACAGACATGGGTGGTAGATTTCAACTTTGTTTTTGCTTCCAGACGTTTGCATATTTTCTAACATATATTTGAAATACAAAGAAGGAAATGAATAAAGATGAAAGTTTAAGTGGGGAAATCTTACCTTATTAATCTTATTAATGTAACAGTTTTATACATCCACTCAAAGGAATAATGCCATTAAACTAAGTCATATTCTTATGTATAACTCATTAATACCTACATGGTGTGGAATGTCACATATCTATTAGCCTACGTACAGCTTGCATTCCAGAGTATTTCCTGAAAAAAAGGTTAAAAAGCATTATATTGTGAATAATAAAAGCTATTAAAACTGTACAAACAGCAATGTTATCAGTAAAAATTATTCTTTATAGTCTTTTCAATAAATATTATAATGTATTATAATGCACATAAACCGTGGTTATATTTTCTAAACTTTCACAAATGTTCATATCTTAAAAACTATGCAGTCTGTTTCTGATAGTAGGATAGTTTTTTTGGGGCTTCTTGTTTTATTGGCTAATAAGTACTTTATAGCCATTCCTTTAAATTATTCCCATGTGACTACTTCTGTCTAACCAGTTTTGGGCTAGGTATGATTTCATCATTGCACACAGTGTGACTATGATGTGTTTATTTTCATAGGAAAAATTGGTAGGGAATAGTTGTAAAATTGCCATTTCCCATGGCAGGGTAGATTTAGTGTATCCCTTTTTTCCTAACTTGGCTCTTAATGAACACCATAATTTGTAAACATTCTTGCAGCTCCAAAAACATGAAGAGTGTCTGCAATGCTGTTTTGGCATATGGTGCAATAAGGAGAGTGTGAGGGATTAGTTTTACTTAGAAAAAGTGGTGTGTGATAAGCATTGTTGTTGATTATAATTTAGGTGTAAATTAGTTTTTTGAGGGGGGGGGGTAGTTTCAGAGTAAGCTCAATTGCAGCAGATTTTTGTTCAGGATGGTCTTATTATTTTTCTCTTCCCAGAATTTGGAATATAGAAGTGCATCTTGATATTTAACTGTTGTTATTAATCTATAGATATTTGATAACATTGTAGGTCTCAAAAGTAACAGGCTAATAATTTGTTGATATAGCTGCATGTCTTGGTTATCTATTTTAATATTCATAGTAATTGTGTTAATCAGGTATGTAAATTGGTTGATTATGTTGTTAAAACTTTTATTTACTTCAAATCTTTGCCTAATGTTTTCAATTGAAAGGCTTTTGACCTGATAGAGATCCCAAATATTAGGTCAAAACTGATTTATGAACAAGGGGCTACAACATCAGTATTATTCTATGTAAATAAGGGAAACTAAAGATATTTAGTATTGTAAAATGTTTACCCACAACAACAATGGGCAGGTCATGGTAATACATATAAGATGAACATTCAAGGTGACATCAATGTATATAATGTACATAGTTAGTACAAGATATAATGTAAGTTAGGTAGGCTAGAATGTCTTGATGCAAGTGTTTTAATGTCAGATTTCAATATGGTGTATATTATCTCTGTGTAGTTTTCTGTATTATAGCTCAATATGAACAGCTTGTTAATTTTGCATATTGTTAGTTTAACACTGATGGTTCATGTTATATATACTTTATTAGGATTACTGCAACTTGATATTCCTAGTACCTGTTCTTATATTTTTCTGTGATATTCTTTTCTTGTATTAAAATAAGAAGAAAAAAATACAATAAAAATATATTTGAAAAAAAAACTATGCAATTTAGACATATACTTATAACATTCTTGTTAACCAGGCATAAGCTTTTACATGACAAATTCCTCAGTAAGTGCATGTTTGATGAGATATTTACAGAAATATGAAACATATATTTAATTTCATAATTAGTATAAATTACACTATTCTCAAGATCTGCAAGTTACAATTCAAATATCAAAGTGTTTCTTTCAACATCTAAGGTTTTACCTAATGTCATGAATCAGTCCGTAAATCACTTGCTTTTTGAAGTGTAAAGTACATATGAAAATATTGCTTATTTTCATAATTATTAACAAACAACTACCAATATTTTCAGTATAGTGTGATACAAACCAGCATTTTCAGTGAATTATCCTGCTCCCATGTTGATATTTCACACCATATACATCAAGAAAATATAAGTTTGTCAGTTATGAAAATATGAACATATATCTGTGAAAATATGAATAATAAAGAGAAAACAAATATTAATTTCTGTACATTCAGTACACCCTAGACTAACAATCTTCGTCCCATTTTGTTATTAACTCCTTGCCCTTCTTAATGCCTGTTATTAGCTGGTAAGTCACTTGGTTAAAGAAGCCAGTCACAAAACGTTCTGGACCCCATAAGGAAGTATGGGTGTGAACTGGAAATATACAAAAAAGGGGTTTTAGGCTTGGATGAAATAGTGGCACTCCAGGTCAGATTGTGGGTTAAGTACTGTTTAAATTTTATTTGAAAATAATTTTTGCTTCTTTCAGATCTGATATGTGAAGGCTTGGAGTTCTACAGTTTTGATAGATATACTGACTACAGGATATGTCCAAAGTGGTTTGTAGATTTCACAAACAATAGCCCATTTTATTGTTTGGATCAAACTGAATGGATTTTTACCTACTAGTTATTTGTTTATTGCTTTTTTTAAATAAAGAATTTTGCTTTTCCACCAGGACCACTATAAGATGGTAGGACCAGTGAATATACTTATTAATTAATTAATTAATTAATTAATTAATTCATTCATTCATTCATTCATTCATTCATTCATTTATTTTCATATTTGCCATTTAAAATCTTCCCTCTTTATTTAAGACATCATCCTGACTGATTTCACCTGCACCATCTGCTCATGCTGTGCTTCTTTGCATTTCCTTTCCAGATATTTACATATCCGCCTTGTAATTGTCATGACATTTCACCTCTGCATTCTTGATGCTTTCTTTATCAAATGCAATGATCGTTTTGTTAGATTTTTCAGAAACACCTTTATCTTATCAAAATTCTGTAAGTTGCATATTGAGAACTCATATTTGTTTTGGTTTTGTTTTGCCTGTTTAATAATTACCTACTACAGTGTCCATGGCTGAGCAAGCAGCACACTCACCCTTGGTACTGGACCTACTACAGTGTCCATGGCTCAGCAGGTAACACACTCTCCTTTGGTGCTGGAACTACCACAGTGTCCATAGCTCAGCAGGTAACACACTCCCCTTTGATGCTGGACCTGCTACAGTGTCCATGGTTCAGCATGTAACAACACTCACCTTTGGTGCTGGACCTACTACAGTGTCCATGGCTCTCCAGGTAACACACTCACCTTTGGTGCTGGACCTGCTAAACTTCCATGCCGCAGCAGGTAGCACACTGTACATAATACAGTGTCCATGGCTCAGCACGTAACACACTCACCTTTGGTACTGGACCTACTACAGTGTCCATGGCTCTGCAGGTAACACACTCACCTTTGGAACTGGACCTACTACAGTGTCCATGGCTCTCCAGGTAACACACTCACCTTTGGTGCTGGACCTGCTAAACTTCCATGCCACAGCAGGTAGCACACTGTACATAATACAGTGTCCATGGCTCAGCACGTAACACACTCACCTTTGGTACTGGACCTACTACAGTGTCCATGGCTCTGCAGGTAACACACTCACCTTTGTTGCTGGACCTGCTAAAGTGTCCATGCCTCAAAAGGTAGCACACGCACCTTTGGTGCTGGACCTACTACAGTGTCCATGGCATAGCAAGTAGCACACTCACCCTTGGTGGTGGACCTACTACAGTGTCCATGGCTCAGCATGTAATAACAACAATCACCTTTGGTGCTGGACCTACTACAGTGTCCATGGATCAGCATGTAACAAATTCACCTTTGGTGCTGGACCTAGTACAGTTTTCATGGTTCAGCATGTAACAGACTCATCTTTGGTGCTGATCCTACTAGTGTCCATGACTCAGGAGGTAACACACTCACCCTTGGTGCTGGACCTACTACAGTGTCCATGTCTCAGCAGGTAACACACTCACCTTTGGTACTAGACCTACATAGTGTCCATGGCTCAGGAGGTAGCACACTCACCCTTGGTGCTGGATGTACTGCAGTGTCCATGGCTCAGCAGGTAACACACTCACCTTTGTTGCTGGAAGATAGGATGCTTGTGTCTGTTCTGTTCCTTTATTGACAATGCAGTGCAGAATTAGATGGTGCTGAACTCTTGGGAGTGCCATCCTTCCAATGAGATATTAAACTGGGGAGCATGTCCTTCCACCAAAAGTTATAAATGTTGAATAATAACATATCAACATCCAAAACCTATATGTTGAAAATGCCTCAGGATACTAGTGAACAGGTATCCCGACTGTAGGGGCTTTTGGTACAGTGAGAATTTGGGTACTGTTTCTTTCCCAGCAGTAGTGTGATCTTGGAGTTTGTGTATATAATTTATAGGGGGGTGTGGAGGTATCCTCCTTCAAAATTTTTTTATTTATTTTATTTATTTTACATTTGTTGACCGGGATAGTCCGACTGGATGCATGTCCATTTTCAGTGGAGGCCCGGGGAGAAAAGCTCCAAGGGTAAGCAGATACAGCATTACATAATACCAGCATTACATATTACAAACAGACTATTTACAGAGAATACATAAGTAAGCAAGTTAAACAAGTTCCACAGGTTATAGTTAGTCCTGAGCACAAGTCAGGATTAAATTAAATTACACAGTAAACTGGTTAACAGATTTTTACACATTCTAGAGAGAGTTAGACAGGCTTGATACATTGACATAGCCAGTTAAGTGACAAATGTTGTTTGAGTCTAGTTTTAAATTGACCTAAGGTGGAAAGTAAGGTAATATCAGCTGGAAGAGAGTTCCAGGATCTACTTACAGAGTTTGCAAAGAGAGAATCACCGGCTGTGTTATTAATTTTGCTAGTCTGAATTACTAGTTTGTAGAGGATCGAAGCGGTCTAGGATTGTTATAGGGGGTGATAATATTTTTAAGTGCAGGAGTATTGTCCGGATTATAGAGGATTTTATAGGCCATAATCAGTTGGTTATACTGGATTAGGCTAGGTAGTTCAAGCCAACCAAGCTGATTTAGATTGATGCAATGATGTGTCCTAAAAGGCAGCCCAGTGGCAAACCTGGCAATGTGGTTGTAGCAAATTGAGAGTTTGTTAAGGACAGTCTTGTTCAAATTCGAGAGTAGAGGGGATGCATACAGAAGGGTTGAAAGAAGGTGAGAGCGAGCTATGGCAACTTTATCTGGAGGGGTTAGGAAGGCTTTTATTCTGTAAAGTGACCCTAGTTTTTTATTGATGGTTTTGATAGTTTGGTTAACATGTAGGTCAAATTTGAGATTATTGTCTATGATGACACCTAATAGTTTTGTAGATGGGTCAGGGGAGATTATTGTGCCATCATTTGATTTTATGGTAAAGGTGAAAGCGGTAGACCTACGTGTTGGTGAAAATAACAGCATTTTAGTTTTTTTGGGATTTAGGATCAGACGATGTTCAGAAAGCCAGTTTTCTATTGTATTAAAGGTGGTCTGGGTAGCTGACCATAACTCTACTGGAGATGTGGCTGAGCAAATCAGAGTAGAGTCATCAGCATATTGGATACAGCTGATATTTGGGATAACAGTATAAAGGTCGTTAATGAAGATGGAGAACAGCAAGGGCCCTAGTATAGAGCCTTGTGGTACTCTGAGGGTGTTAGGTAGAAGGTTAGAGAGTTTGTTCTGCCAGAGAACAGTCTGCTGTCGACCATTCAGGTAGGATTGAAACCATTGGAGGGCTCCAGTATCTAGACAGAATGTTTGCAGGGTGTGGATTAAAAGTTGGTGATCAACCATATCGAATGCCTTGGAAAGATCCAAAAAGAGGGCTGAAGATATATAATTATTGTTGCGATTATGGTTTATGGTGTTAGTAAAGGCTAGGAGGGCTGAAGTAGTGCTGTGATGAGGACGGAAGCCATGCTGAGTGTCTGCCATAAGGCGATTTTGGATTAGGTGGTGCATGAGTTGTCTATGAATACATTTTTCCATAATCTTTGCAAGTGGAGAGAGTATAGCTATTGGCCTATAATTGGAGAATTCAGTAGAGCTGCCTCCTTTGTGAAGTGGGATTGCATAGTATATTTTCCAGATGGTGGGAATTTTAGCTTCTACTATGGTAAAAATGTTTGTTTTCTTTTTAAGATAAGATAGATAAGATAGATTGATAGATAGATAAACAGATAGGTAGGTAGATAAGATAGGTTGATAAGTAGAGAGAGATAAAACAGGTATATATATATATATATATATATATATATATATATATATATATATATATATATATATAGATAGATAGATAAATAGATATTTTTAAACACTGTATAAGAATCTTTAGCTCCATGGTGCTCTTCAGCCTCAGCCTGATGTACATAGTAAGGTTCTCTGTAGAAGTAAAAAGTGGAAAATACTGGATCAGTACTAGAATAATTAACAAATGGATACATTGTCCAGTGTCAGTAAGATACAATATATGGAGATGTTCAAAAACAAAATTATAGGTCAAATATCTACTCCTAAGTGTTGTGCAGGATGAAAATGTCATGTTTCTATAATACCCTTCCCATCTGTATGATACGATATTTGCTATCTATCTATTTTTCAGGAAATATAAATGGTAAATTTAAGGTGAAATTTTGGATGAAAGTAAAGCTGAAAGCATGCGTAAGGGGGAAGTACACAATTTGCTACTGAGATGAGTAATGCATGATCAAATGTGATCAAATCTCCCATTCCATCCTTCTCTAACCACTCCCCTTCTGTCCTACCACACCCCTCTCCTCCTCCCATCCACACCTTGTATACTTCCATACCTACAACCAGACATCCAATAACTAATCCATTCCAATGTATAAACTACCCACCCCAGCACATGTCTTGCTATTACTCACACTTTTACTGCTACCACCTTTAACATCTGCCTATTTACTTACCTCCTATGAACACCCACTATATCCACACCTTCACTACCCTAATAAGCTAACAAACTCTCCTTCCCTACCAATCCTTTATAACCATGCTAACATAACATCTTCACCCAGCTACCTACTAACAACATATCATAAAATACTACACATTAGATATAACACTAAATCTCAGGAAATCTCTACTCCTAAACAGCAGATTCCCAAACGCAAACTTTCTAAGACAACTCCTCTCATTAAAAGATGGAGACATTGACCCAAACCCAGGCCCAACAACAACTCCTGTCACTCTCCATAACCTCAACCAATCAACTATTTATTCCCTGACTAAACCATCAAACTCGCTCCTTGTAGCTCATCTCAATATATGTATCATTAACAACAAAGCTCAACTCCATGCTCTCTTAGAAGTCTACTCCTTTGACATTCTCTGCTTAACAGAAACATGGCTAAACCTGTAACCAAAGACAATGAAATCATCCCACCTGGATATAATATCCTGAGACTTGACTGTGACCAAGAAGGGCAGGGGGAGGGTAGCTATTCTATTTAAATCTGGGTTACAGTTAACCATGTATGACTGTAGACCACCTCTAGATTCCAATGCAGAAATTCTCATCTCCAGACTTCAACTTAACAATGCCAAATCCATCTATATTAGCTGTATCTATCTACTTCCTGGTAATAACAATAGCACCATAGAAAATATCCTTTGCTGGCTATCTCAACACCTGCCCCAAGAAACCATAATCCTAGGTGATGTAAACATTGATTGGAATTGCTATAGTAGCAGCCTCCCTGCCACCCACATTAACCTATATGTTTTTTCTCAAACCATTACCTCCCGCACAAGGATAAACAAACATAACAAGAAAGTAAGCACATTAGACTGGATTCTCATAATAACCATCCTCAGATATATGAATCTGGAACCCTCCCCGATGATATAAGTGACCACTCACTGACCTACATCATCAGGTATAAAGCCAATGCTCCCATTCCAGCCACTATCCGAAATATCAGATCCAAGAAGAACTTTAACCCTGATCTCTTCCAAAGGGAACTAAGTGCATGCAAATGGTATCCCTGTTAAATACTTCAAGTCTAACTTCCTAGCCATTCTTGACCATCATGCACCAACCCGTTTGATTAGAATTAAGACCAATCCGCCCCATGGCTTTCAAAAGAAACCAAACATAAAATCCATCTCAGAAATAAATACTAAGCCAAATGGAGAATGACTAAGAACCCTGTAGACCAACAAACTTTTAGACAGCTAAGAAATGACACTAAGAAAGCTATACTGTCGGATAAAAGAAACTACTACCTACAATTTCAACAAGCTAACCATCACAACCCACAAAAATTCTGGGCAAGCATTAACCATTTACTACATCCAGGTCAATCCACTACACCAAACCCACAAAATACAGACCAGAAAAATCCCATGCATACTGCTCAGTACATTTTTCACTGATGCTATCCAAACACTAGCCAGTCAGCAATCACCTAATAGCTTCACTATACCTTCCTATAACACAACCCCACCCCCTCCATTTCTCTTTCAACCTGGCTCAACAACACATATTCTAACCCTTATCCAAAAACTGAAACCATGCTCTCCTTCAGCAGACCAACTACCTGCTGAATATTTACAGATATCAGCAAAGGCTACTGCCTACCCCATTTCCATTCTGATCAATAGAACTATTAGTGAAGGTCACATCCCTAGCATATGGAAAGTCTCCCATATTATCCCCCTCCATAAAGGTGGAAACTCCACTGAATTCTTCAACTACTGTCCCATTGCCCTTCTTTCTCCTTTGGCAAAGATCTTGGAGAAATACATCCATAGGCAATTGCTAGACCACCTAATCCAAAATAACTTACTTTCCAGCTGTCAACATGGTTTCAGACCTTCCCACAGCACTATCACTGCCCTCCTTTCCTTTACTGATTGTATTAACAAAAACCACAACTTTAATATGCTTTCCTCTGCACTATTTATCGACCTGTCTAAAGCATTCAATATGGTAAATCACCAAATTTTCATAAATATCCTCAAATGCCTGTCATTAGATGCACTCTCTATAAAATGGTTCCAGTCCTACTTAGATAAAAGACAACAGGCTGTGCTTTGGCACAACAGTCTATCTACCCATCTGCGTGTTAACCTTGGTGTCAAGGGTCCATATTAGGACCTCTTCTTCTTTTCTCCATATTTATCAACCACCTTCATCTAGCAATCCCCCAAGCTACATGCATGCAATAAGCTGATGACTCCACACTTATATGCTCAGCCACATCCACTTCTGAACTTCACTCCCTTACCCAGAAAGTATTTAACACAGCTGAACAATGGTTCACACAGCGTTGCCTTCTCTTGAACCCCAAAAAAACTAAATTCCTTTTCAATCCTACTCATAAGTCCTCTCCTATAGATTTCTCAGTTACATCCACTAATGGTAGCATTATATCACCAGAACAACTACCAAACTACTTGGTATCACCATTGACAACCTTAACTTTGACATCCACATCAACAACACTATAAAAACTGTCAGAAAAAATGTGTCTCTCTCTCTAGGATTAAACCCTTCCTTTCATCTACAGCTAGAACCGCTATTGAGCACACTAATCTAATCTCTACACTCCTCTATGCCTCTTCCATTTTCACTAATCTATCTAAGAATAACCTCAACAAGATGGAAATCTCCTACAGTAACATAACCAGATTCGCTACAGGTAATCCTTTTAGAACCCACCATTGCCTTAACTTAAAGCAGATAGAATGGCTGGAACTAAAGAATCTGCTTATATACCACAAACTAACCATCGCCCATAAGACACTTTATCAACCTTCCAATACTCCTATTCTAACTACCCTCATCACCCCCTACAATAATCTGAAGTCCTTGCGTTCATCTCAGAAACTTCTAGTAAACACCTCTAAATCTAACAGGGCTGGGGATTCTCTCTTCTCTAATACTGTTGGAAAAGCCCGGAACCTTCTTCCCAGTGACCTTTCCTAACTTTTCTCTTTATCACTCTTCAAAAACAGACCGAACGTTTTCCTCAGAACACACTGGTTATGCCCCTGTACTAAACCTGACTAGTGATTCTACTCTATCCTAAATATGCTCTGCCTACCCTAAACTTCTCATTAACTGCCCTTTTTTCCTTATTAACAACTTTTGCCATTTCCCTCTGCATTTTCTTTATTTCCACCCCTGTGGATACTTATTAGAGGGGAATACTCTTTATCATTATAATTATACATTAAACAATCTCTTTTTTATTATGTAACCAAAATACAGGAAGCATATTTGACCACAGAAGACTCGCAACGAAACAAATAGCTTAAAAAATGCAAGCCTTTATTGTGAGCGCTTTCGTAGAGGTCAATTGTCTAAACAGTTAAGGATATAAATTAAGGATATATAAGGTTTGGAACTGATGTTTTTAAGTTGTCTGAAGAAGTGGGGGCATTGACCTCTACGAAAGCGCTCACAATAAAGGCTCGCATTTTTAAGGTATTTGTTTTGTTGAGAGTCTTCTGTGGTCGAATACGCTTGCTGTATTTTGGTTCCTATTGTTTTTTGTGTTGGTTTGGTAGTCTTTTTTATTATGTATTGTACCTGTAAGTTGTATTGTTCCTGCATTTTACACTGTTATGATTTATGTCCTCATGAAATATTTCTGTGTTAATCTGAAATATCCATTGTATATACAACTGATGTTGTTATACGTTATTTGCTGTGTTTTATTTTTATTTTATCATGGAACTTATCTCCCTGGGCCTCTACATATATGGACATATATCCAGTTAGACTAGCCCGGTCAACAAATGTAAAATAAATAAATAAATGCATTTGCTATGGAAAAGAGACAAGCAGCTGTAGAAACTATAGGTAAAAAAGCAAAAAAGTTTTCTTAATAGTGAGATTTGTGTGATTTCTCCCTCTTAGAATAGCAGATTATATTCTATAAATTAATTAATATATATTACTATGCAACATGCAAGTCTATTCTAGGAACAATAAGCTTTAGAACTTTTTATTCAAAGTCTAATTAGTTGACTGTTTCAGCACTTAGCTTCAGGAAATGAGCCCTCTAAGATGCAGACAATTTTTACTGACTTGCACGTTTACTACTAACAGGGAAACCCTCATGGCAACCATTCTGTTAATGTTACATTTGCTGAGTCAAAGCAATCCAATTTCATTTTTAATTCTGAACACTGGGCTTTGTTTTTGGAAAGCTTGCACCAGGCAGTGGTGAAGGACAGCTATTGATTAGGACCACTGAATACCATACATGGATGACTGTACATCTCTGGGATGGGGGAAGGGCACCTTTGTTCCAGTGCAGGAAAATGAGACCCTCTTTGGTGAAAAACAGTGGGCATAAATGAAATTATACTTATTCATGTTTACAGGATAATTTAGATTTCATCCAAGTTGGCTTTAAGTGAAGCAACAAAAATAAATAGGCATTAAGTGAGCCAAGGACTGCTTTAGCAATAAACCGTGTATGCCGGAGTAGTGAGACATAGCTTGCAGTAGAATTCTACAGACAGGAAGATACCGAAGGATAATTTCAGAGCAACTCCCATTATCTGAGACACATTCTCAGTTTATTGTAGCAAACGCCCCCTGAAAAGTAAAAAAAAAATAGTACCCATCTAGGTAAGTTTTTCATTGACTGCACAGGTGTCAAACCACTTATTTCAAGAAAATACAGATTTATAAGTAGCAATTTACACAGATTAGGAGCATTTTAATATTATTACTCACTTAAAAACATGCTATAGTACACTAATATGTATTAATGTGCATTTTCAGAAGAGTCATAAGTCTACAGTGTTTAGTAAGCATAGTCCCAGCTTAGGTGGCCGCGGTGGTGCAGCGGTTAGCGTTGCTGCCTCAGAGCAAGAGGTTCTCTGGTTCGAGCCTCGGCTGGGGTGCCTTCTGTGTGGAGTCTGCATGTCCTCCCTGTGGTCGCGTCGGTTTCTTCCAGGTGCTCTGGTTTCTTCCCACATCCCAAAGACATGCTGTAGGTGGATTGGACATTCTAAATTACCCTAGGTGTGAGTGTGTGCCTTCTGTGGAAGGTTGGGTGCCGGGCTGGCAACTCGACACTGTAAAACTCCACTGCCAATCATGAGTGGACAGGTGATCCGCTGTGGTGACCCTTAACCGGGAAAAGCTGAAAGAAGAAGTCCCACCTATATAGGTTCATAGATTAGCACTAGGCTAAGTGTCCCTAGGGGCCATTTTAAGCCTAGCCAATTACTTCATGTGAGATGAGAATCAAACCCTGCACCTTGTGTTTGTAAGGTAAACACTTTAACCATTATGTCAACCTCCCATTCACAAACTGGCACATTTGATGAGTGGCAAGAGTTCTGTGACAATGTCATGGTCAGTCATGAAACTCAAGAACACCTGGGAAGTGAACACAGTTATAAGTTATAAGGTTTCACCTGTGTTATGCTGCCTTTGTTGTCTGCATTACAGATGAGTATCAGGTGACTACGTATAACTGTAAAATCGAAGCCTATATGAAAATGATGAATTCCACAAGTGCAGCCATTTTTTAAGTAGCACACATATTTAGCATATTGTGGAAGTGATCACAGGTCTCATTTACTGTTTGTCACACTTTTTGGTAACTTGGCTTATTAGGATTTATTAACTAAGATGAAAATATGGCTATGTCAGACATGAACTGGAAGAGAGGCATACCCCCAAGAAGGACCCCTCCTTTTATAAATTAGGTGAAATGTGAAAACCTGTGGTGATCCTAATATTACATACTTGTCTAGGACAGGTCATTGCTCTCTAGCAAGTTACTGACATCCATAAGCCAGCTACGTCTACAGCCAAAGTCATTGTCTGTACCAGTTTTATGTATATGCAAGCCAGACTCGAGCACACAAGGATTTGCATAAATGCCTGTTGCCACGAATATGTTCACACAGTGGAACCATTTACTGAAAATAAGAGGAAGTGTCCATACTTTTGTAACTGCATATCTGTGATTAACTGCTCTGCCAGTATTTCAGCTATTCCCAACATTTTACCCATAAACCATATCACCAGTTTTGTTAATTTATTTACACCATGTTTCACTTAATTGATTGATTTACAATCTGGCAGGAGAAGAATGGACAATACCTTTTTTCTCCTCACCTGATGCAATCATTTTTTTTAGGCTAGTAATGACAAGCAAGCCTTGTGTTCTTTAATTTCCTCTGAGCTCTCCTTTCATTTCCTGTTTTGTTCCTGGACACTGAATATGGGCGAGAGAGAGAAGTCTTCATGCACTTCAGCAAGCATACTCCTCAAAGGCCAGACCTGTTCCGACATCACCAGGTCTGCTCCCATGTCTACCATAAGTTTGGTCCATGCTTGACAAATGAACTTCATGCTTGCTGTATTTTTCAGGCCATTTTACCTTAATAATATGCTTGCCAATGAAGTAATTTGGCATTCAATGCATTTTCTAGGATAATGTCAACTGGACCGGGTGCAACTTTTCAAATATGGACTCTGTTTTTTTTGTTTAGCAAACATCCCCAGTGTATTATGGGAGTATAAAACAATAACTTTCCCCACAAATGAAACAGAACTCTATCCTGACCTCATATAACCTCACTGTCTTTCCTGTACTGCTGTCAACTTGAGCCCTGGGCAGCTGTCCATTCAACAGTTCAGTCTTGAAACCAATGTTGTTGCCCCTTCCTTTTTGTTGAGGAGCTCTCCACAATCAAACCTTCCTTCTTGGCAGTGAATAAGTTAAAACAAAGCAGTAACAGTTGAAGAAGTCGACCCCCGTATGTATCATTTGTGAACCTGGGAGAGCTCTTGGTCTTCTTATTTAATGCTGCCACTGATGTCGTCTCCCTGTGAGGCTGTGAGGCTGTGAGGCTGTGACTAGCGAAATGAATGCAGTGCACATCTGCTGCCATCTAGACCACATTTTCCCTCTGTAGGACCACTCTAAACTGACATACTAGGTAACTTTGCTGATAGCTAAAACAAGGGTCTTGGTCCCATCCTCCAACCATTCTGCCATTGATATATCTAGAAGCATGTTCTATTAAATAAAAAAAAAAAAAAAACAAAGTCAGCATGTCTCCATGGCAGTAAGAAGGGCCTTGCTGTTCTTCAGATTATGCCTGCAAAATCTTGATAGGTACATTACTGGTTTGGAATTCGCAAGTAATTGATCGGGATTGGGACAGACAGAAAGGAGGGTAAGAAGGACTCAGTGGGAAAGAAGTAACATCGAGGGGGTAAAAACAGTTAGGAAGAGTGTGGGGAGAAGGACAGGTGGTGTGGGGAGGGTGGGAGTTAACTAGAGTGAGAATGGCACTGAGAGAAAGTGAAGGGTGAAGAACATCTGGAATTGGGAACAGGTTAGATAAGTTATGGACTATGTACACAGAATTACACAAAGGATGAGAGCATGCTGTATTAAAAATTAGATGGAAGTTATCCGGCTAGTCTGTGGGAATGTAGGATCCAAGCCATTTGTCCATCAGATGAGCTTTTAGTTGTGTTTGAAATAGCTTAACTCTTGGATTGATTTCATTGTTATTGGAAAGTAGTTCCAGGTTTTGGCAATATTATTTGAATACAGGGAGTCTTCTGCACTGTTGTATTCTTTGTTGCTGGTGAGAAGTGATTTATCTCTAGAATGTAAAGCCCTATTTTGGGAATATGGTTGAATGATGTTATTTTTGGATGGGCAGTTTTTGGGCTTATGGAGAAGTCTGTGTCCTGTTGTGAGTGGGGTGTGAGTTAAGTAGTGTGGGCGTTCTGGGGTGTGAGTTAGTGTGAGCGTTCTAACCAGCTGAGCTCTTTGAGAGTCAGACAGTGGTGTCCTCTGCAGTGCAATTGATTCTAGGAAACAGCAGTGATTTATTTAAATAAGATAAACAAGTGTGATTTAGCAATAAGAATTACTTAGCTTTGCCTGGACTGGAAGCAGGTGAAACACTTGAAAAATGCAGGCTAGGATGTCAAGCTTTTCTGATCTCTGTGGAAATGAGCACAGAGCAATTTTTACAACACTAACAAAAGTTTACAAAAAAAAATCAGAAAACTGTCTACTGAGCCCACTGGCCAATAAAACAACTAGACTTTGAGCCCTTTTGAGTGTTTCCCAACTCAGAAAGACCAGGCAAAAGTCTACTGCCACTAGCACACAAGGGCAATGCTACCACAAACAACTTAAACAGAAATCCTTTTCTGAATGCAACTTTAAGGCAAACAGTCTACCTGCAGCAGTAGCAGTGAGATGAGAAATAAAATAGCAGTTAAATGTACAAATAATTCAAAGAAACAGCAGCAATTACAGCTTTCTTATGTGGTCTCCAACTCAGATTGACTACCACCTGCTGTCACTAGATGGGATATCCCAGTCCTCTTATTGTAAAAATACAAAAATATTGCTTGAATGTGTATGCTACCACAAAACAGCTTTAACAATCTAGCTAAAAAGACTGCTTGAGTGTCTATGCAAAAACAACTTTTAACAAATTGGCCAGACAAGGTGATTTTAAGCCTGTTACACAACATCAAGAAAGTATGATCAAATGCAGTAATTTCAGCTTTAAATGCAGATAAGAACTCAAACAAAACAAGAACTCAGCAGTTGATCACTTAAACAGACTCCAGAAGTGTGATTTTTAAATACAAGTACTTAGCTTTTGCCTGGATGACATGCAGTGCAAGCAAATCACTTCAGATGCATAGGCAAGGACATGAGGCATTGCTGAGCTCTGTCGGAATCAGCCAAGAGCATCACAAATTCACAAAGTTTATACAGAGTTTTAAAACAATTGAAACTGTAGAATTCCTTTAGAAGGGTTAAAAACTACAGGAACACAATATTCAGGACCTCTTTAGAGTACCAAGAAAAATACAACGTAGCAGCTTAAATTGTAACACTGCCAGTAAAACTTCTCAAAAGTGCAGTTGACAGAAATCAGCAAACAGTACAGTATTCGGGTACATGAAAATGATTTAAAGTGCAAAGATCAGTAGGTAAAGTTTTTGAATGACCTGCAACACAGGAAAATAAATCTTTTATCTGCCAGGGATGGCACAGGATTTATCCAGGACCTCTTTAGAGTATGGCAAGGATGCTAAGCAAATAGGAGCTTTGTGAAAATGACAACTTTCAGCAGTGGAGGTAAGCTAAAGAAAAATACTTGTTTGCTGGGTAGTCTCACAATATTATGGATCTATGTAAAACAATGGGTGGAAAAAGTACTTAATTAGTATACATAACTGACACAAGCAATGAAAAGGGAGGGGGATGTCGGTCAGATTCCCATTAAGGACAGAAGACAGACACACTGTCTTAACATAAACATGAAAAGGATGGCAGGGTTGGGAAAAAATGTAGCTGCTATAAGAAGCCAGACAAATCAAAATAGTCTTTAATCTGGCTTTGTGGAACTAGTGTGCATGTGCGTGTGTGCGTGTGTGTGCGAGTGTGAATGTGTGTGTGTGAAGTAAGTAGGAAAATTATTATTAATTTCTTGACACAAACATATGAAATGGATGTGCTCAACAATATGGCTATAATTGCTGGGTTTAGGGGATGTCTGTAGATAAAAATGACTTACCATGCTGAGCTGGTAAAGTTATAAAATCATTAGTCTGTCTTTGCAGGACTATTGTGCATTTATATAAAGCAAATTGGAATACTTTACTGTGGCCATAGTTTTTTTTTTAACTACAAGCAGACATGTGTACTCAGTCAATTTAGAGGCCATAATTGTTGAGTACAGATATTGGTGGATTATAATGACAACAGTTTGAGTGGTCTTTTATTGTTGAAGTTATCTAAAAATGGGCGCTTTTGTCATCACTGATTCATTCTGTTTTACTGCTTGATGGAAAATGTTCATAACTACAAATTTAAAATGCACTCCAACAAATATTGCTGTACTAAACAAGGAAAACAAATTAAAATAATCAGGAAGGTAAATCAAAGACTGCATACCGTTACGCATGGCTCTAGAATGGATGCAGAGATGCCATGGTTTGAAAACAATCCCGAGACCAAGGTACACTTAGTCTACCACTAACCAGACGCATTTTCAATGAATGTGAGTTTCAAAGGACAAGAAGGTTGCTACTACTCATGCTAAATATTGTTTTCAATTTGCAGCTGTATTGTTTTGTTTAGCAAATGACCACCATTGTTTGTGATAGAAAGTATGAAACCAATGTTTTAAACTTAAATCCACGTCTCTGTAATCCTTGCAAGAATAAAGAAGAAAATGCTATGCACATTGACAGTTTTGAACAGTGTTTATAGAAATTGGAAAGAGACAGCCAAGAAATGAAACAATGGAATGGCTGTGGGAGAGGTCCAGGGCCCCCTTTCACCATGGTCTCTAGTCTAACCTGTACTGATCCTTGCATGGAAGAGAAATGTATTATAACATAGACATGAAACAAAAGGAAAACTGCACACTAGAATAAAACTTTTGCAATATGATGCATCCCTATACACTGTTCACGTTTTCTAGCAGATAAAACTAAAATAATTCAGCCATCACAACAATGGTCTAATCCCCCCAACTACTGCTGCCTGTACTGTGGAAAATGAGATTATAACACTTGTGTGTCCAGCATTTTCCCTCCCATCACAGTCATGCTGTTGTATGCCTTAGGGCACTGTCCTCTGGTGTGTGGGGGTTCCCCATCCCTGTAGTAATGCTGCTGCTGGTATGACACATTAGAATGTGAATCCCCTCACCCACCACTCCCCATGGCACCTTCCTGTGGTCCCCCACCCCTCATTCCCCTTTTTAATACTGAGGACAATGTCCTTCAAGGATGCATCTGCAGTCCTTACAAATGGGTTGTCCTGTCGTCAGGCAGCCCTTCGGTCGGCCGGATTCCAAAGTCTGGGTCTGGCCTCGGCTGGTGTCGCACTTCACCCGACGTCATAGCTGCAGTTATTCGGGTATAAAGGCATCAGCTGACGCCATTTTCCTCAGTCTTTCTTGCCGCGTGGCGCCCGAAGCAGAAGCTGTTCGCAAGTGCCGGTCGGTCAGAACCAGAGATTACTACCGAATACAACTTCGAATACTTCTAAAAAGCTAAGTACCCCGTTGGGGACTCTTTCTTGCCTCAGCCGATGTCAGAAAAAGTGAATAACTGTTTAACTTGTGGGAAACAAATACCTCATAAAGATTTCCACTCTTACTGCTTACCTTGTTTAGGCCCAGACCACGACGTAGCAGCTTGTCTAGCCTGTGCTTCTTTTAACCGATGGACGCTTAGACGCTGGTCGGAATTTGCTGAGCAGTTTTTCGGCTCTGATTTTGCTTATAAGATGCCGTCGGATCCTCCGACTACTCAAATAACCAAAAAACGCAAGGAAAAGGACCAACACTCGCGGTCCGCGGTTTCGGCTGAAACCGTGGTTAAGCAAACCGCGAGTGTCTCGGTTTCGGCTGAAACCGAGCAAGCGGTTCTTCCTTCAGCCGAAAGCATGCCTTCTACTGAGGCTTCTTCTAACCTCGTGGAGTCGGCTTCTGAAATCCAACCTGCTGTTGCGATTTCTCAGGAATTATCGGACACTATTCCCTTGGATATTTCTACTCCTGCACGTGGAGCTGCAAGGCCTCCTGCAGCCATGTCCATTAAGGCCTTTGCCAGGGCTAAAGCAGCTAAAGCTACAAAAACTGTGCCTGTTAAGACCCCTACTCACAGGCCCAGTTCCAGTTCCCAAATGCTTTCTTTGGCAGAGGATCTCATTTCTTTAATCCGGGGATCCCAGCCTCATCCAGACAGGGCCTCTCATCCACCTCCAGAGAAGAGGCCTAGAGCAGAGCCCCCTGAGCCAGTGTCCACAGATGATTCCTCTGATGATTCAGACAATACAGACCCTCCAGAGGCTTCTTATTCCCCTTACGAAGACTCTGATGCTGAAGAGTCGATTCCTTCTGCCTCTCCACCTGAGGAATTTTCCTTGGGGAAACCTTGCATGCCATGAGGGAACAATTTCAGTGGCAGGGCCAAGATTTTTCAGACTCCAGGAAAAGGCTTAGAACTTTTTTGCATTTACCACAACACAGGCCTTTAGCTATACCTCCAGTTCTCTCTGTTGTAGATGATGCATTTAATGATGCTTGCACTGCTCCTGATTCTTTACCTCCGGCCCCTGCTAAGCCCGATAGGTACTACAGGGTCCCGGACACACATCACCATTTATACAAGGCTCCTTTTGCAGATCCCGAGACTATCTCCCAGGGACCTAAGGCTGTAGCCTCTACCTCTGCTAAAAACCCCCTCCCCTCTGAAAGGGAATCCAGGTCCTTAGAGAGATGGGGTAAAAAAGTTTACACTTCTGCTACTTTGTCAGCCAGGGCCTTGAACTGTCAATTTCACATGATACAATATCAAGAATTTATGCTAGACCAGTTAACTAAAAAACTGTCCTCTGATGAACCTTTTGATAAGAAGTATGTTCAGGAAATGGTACATAACATTCAGCAAGTTAGTAACCATTCTTTAAAATGCGGCTATGATGCACTGGAGGCTTCCTTTAGATCAGCCATGACTGGCACAGTTATCAGAAGGCATGCCTGGTTGAAAGAACAGGCCTTACTCAAATCAAGCAAATCAAAGCTATTAGATGCACCCATGGACAAGGCCAACTTATTTGGTTCTCCTGCACAACAGGTACTGAAGAAGATGGAGGAGAAGGCAAAATCTGTACAAACAGTGAAAGATTTCCTACAGGTCCAACCTCCAAGGTTTAGCCGGAACTGGCCCTCCAAAAATTGGTCCTTTCCAGACTCCTCTAAAGCACAAAGAGGCAGAAATAGGAGATCAAGAGGCAGAAACCAATCCAGGGGTGCCTACAGGGGACGCCAGTGGCAGGGTAACAACCAGCGAGCCACAGATGCAACCACCACCACTGCAACAGGACAATCACAGTGACTTGGCTCTGGCACCGCCTACCAGGGAACAACTAGAAGCACCCTTAGGCGGAAAGCTAGCTTTATTTTCAAAGAACTGGCATTACATCACAAGGGACAAATGGATTTTGCAAACTATAGACCAAGGTTACATGTTTCATTTCCATACTCTACCAGGAAAGAGAGGAATGCCAAACCTACCACCAGCTCAAAAGGCAGAAGCTCTAAAACAAATATCTCAGTTATTAAGGATGAGAGCCGTGGAAGAGGTACCATCTATGGAACAAGGAAAGGGATTTTACTCCAGACTCTTCCTGGTACCAAGAAAAGATAGCAAATGGAGGCCTATTCTCGACCTGTCTGCTTTAAACACATTCCTCATTGTTCCAAAATTCAAAATGCTGACTCTACAGCAGCTTCTTCCCATGCTGGGCAAGGAGTCTTGGCTGGTAACTCTAGATCTCAAGGAGGCATACCTGCACGTCCCCATTCGACCAATTTGCAGAAGATACCTCAGATTTCTTGCAGGATCAGAGCATTATCAATTCTCAGCATTGCCCTTTGGCTTATCTACTGCACCCAGAGTGTTCACGAAATGCCTGGCATCAGTAATTGCCCATTGCAGGCTTCAGGGAATACAAATTTACCCCTACCTGGACGACTGCCTGATACAAGCGGACAGCACAAACAAGCTAACAGAAGACTTACAAAGAGTCATTTACCTGCTACAAGCCCTGGGATATACAGTCAATATAAAAAAGTCAAGACTGATACCATCCCAAAGAATAACCTTTTTGGGTGCAGAACTGGACACAACAAAACAAATGGCATTCCTAACTGTAGAAAAACAAGAGCAACTACCTCTCTACTTCTTGGCATTGACAAAGCAGAACCATCTTACAGCAAGAAAAATACTGCAAGCCCTGGGCTTCATGGCATCCTGCATAATACTGGTGCCTCATGCCAGACTGCATATGAGAAAGCTACAGTGGTACCTAAAGAATTTATGGTCTCAACACAAGCACAGCCTAGAAACCAAAATTCCATTAATCCCATGCCTAAAGCAAGAGTTCCTATGGTGGGCTCAGGCCTGCCAATTAAACACAGGATTGCCCTTCTACAGCATTCAACCAAGCCAAACCATCACGACGGACGCTTCAGACCTCGGTTGGGGGGCCCACATGCTGGACAAGTGCATACAAGGCTTATGGACTCAAGACCAGTTGCACCTGCACATAAATCTAAAGGAAATGCTGGCAGTAAAATTGGCAATCCAGACATTCAGACCATTCCTCCAAGAAGGTCAGTTGATGATAAGGACAGACAACACCACAGTGATGTGGTACATCAACAAACAGGGAGGCACACATTCATACCCTCTATGCCGAATGGCACTGGACCTATGGAATGTGGCTCTGAGCTACAACATTCAGTTACAGGCAATTTTTGTACCGGGAAAAGAAAACATTCTAGCAGACATATTAAGCAGGACTACCACGGATGCTCACGAATGGATGCTGCATCCGGACATCTTCAAAGCCATTACAAGAAAATGGGGACTACCAGAAATAGATTTATTCAGTTGGAAGAACCTGACAGCATATGCATTCCCACCACTTTCTTTGATGCACAAGGTGCTATTGAAGATCAAAGAGGACCATCCAAGGATCATTCTGATAGCTCCAGACTGGCCAAGGCAACATTGGTACCCATTACTAAGGAGCATGTCTCGGGAACAAATATGGACACTACCCCTGGTTCCATTACTGTTAACACAGAACAACTACAACAACCTGCATCCAAACCTGAAAACTCTGCAGCTGACTGCCTGGAACATAGCATAAGATCAATTAACCCACATTTATCACAAAGGGTTAAAGACATTATCTGTGAGGCTCGCAGACCCTCAACAAGAAAGAATTATGCAGCAAAATGGAAACGATATCACATTTGGAGTACTGCAAGGGGAGAAGATGTGTCACTGGTAAACATAGCCAGCATCCTGGAATACTTGGCAGAGCTTTTCCACTCAGGCCTGTCCTATTCTTCCATCAAGATACATGCATCAGCTATTTCAGCAGAATACAGCTTGGATCCTCCAGTCTTCTCACACCCTCTGCTCAGGCAGTTTCTGAGGGGAATTAAAAATGTAAAACCTCCTAGGAAACCACCATTGCCAGCTTGGGACTTGAACTTTGTGCTAGAAAAATTGACACTTCCTCCTTTCGAACCAGCAGCAACAGCAGAGATGCAATACTTATCATGGAAAACTGCTTTCCTGCTGGCAATCAATTCAGCAAGAAGGGTTTCTGAACTACAGGCATTAATGGCAGTACAACCCTTCCTGATCTTCCATCAAGATAGAGTGTCCATGAGAACAAATCCTACATTTATGCCTAAGGTGGTATCCAGTGTGTCTTTAAACCAGGCTATCCACCTACCTACATTCTTCCCCAACCCACAGAACAGGGGAGAAAGACTGTTGCATACCTTGGACGTACACAGACAGTTACGCTACTACCTGGACAGGACCAAGAGCAACAGAAAAACTGACCAGCTTCTGGTAGCATATGCAACAGGAAGGGAAGGAAAAGCAATTTCAAAACAGACAATCTCAAAGTGGATAGGAAATTGCATTAGATTTTGTTACTCTTACCATGGAAAGAAAACTCCAGAAAACATCAGGCCTCACTCTACAAGGGCTACAGCCACTACCACAGCCTTCTTACGAGGAGTGGCTACCAAGGACATTATAGAGGCGGCTACTTGGACCTCCGTGCATACATTTGCCAAGCATTATAATTTACCTTTATACTCTAGATCCCGAGCAGGTTTTGCCTCTGCTGTTCTGCAAGGGATCCTAACTACACCATAATATCTCCTGTTACCTCCTCCCCTAGTTTGGCTATGGTATTCTACCCATTTGTAAGGACTGCAGATGCATCCATGAAGGACATAGTACAGTTTTGTACCTACCATAAATGTAGATGTCCGATAGGAATGCATCTGCAGTCAGGATTACCCACCCGCCTTCCCCTCTGTGGTACTCCTAGGGTATTTGCCCACCTTATAGCTAGCTGGGGGGGGGGATCTATTATGGTGTATTTGTTTGCATATATGTACATACATGCTTATTTTTGTGTTTGCTCTCTAGCATTTGGAAACATTGGCATTTATCCAAATTTAGCCTTCCAAGAGGGCACCTGGCATCTGGGGCAAGAAACACTGAGGAAAATGGCATCGGCTGATGCCTTTATACCCGAATAACTGCAGCTATGACGTCGGGTGAAGTGCGACACCAGCCGAGGCCAGACCCAGACTTTGGAATCCGGCCGACCGAAGGGCTGCCTGACGACAGGACAACCCATTTGTAAGGACTGCAGATGCATTCCTATCGGACATCTACATTTATGGTAGGTACAAAACTGTACTTTATGGCACTTTTACAGTAAATCTTGGTGTCTGGTGGATCCCCCACTATGTTCGTTCTTGCAGTTGAATACTGACTTATGGCCATGTTTGCTATGATGAAGTGCTGGAGGATAAAATGAGAAAGGAAGATGCAGGGTGGGGCTTGGTAGAAAATTCAGGGAAGGCATTGTTTTGGAATCATTTAGTTTTTATTTTTTTTAGGCCAAATGAAGAAATGAAGACATCAGAGCAGAAACCAAGGTAGCCCCAGTTGCAAAGTAGGTCAAGGAAAACATATTATGGTAGTTCAATCACATGTACAGGAACATAAAAGGCAAATATTTATGATCAACAGGGAAAAAAGTAAGAAAACGAGGAAATTCATCCAAGATATGGATTGATTCCGTGGAGAAGACCTACAACATGTGGCATGATAGCTGAAGATAGCAGGAGAGTGACACAAAATAAAGGGAGATGTGGTGACAGCTAACCGAGGACCCTAACCCCATGTAGAAAAATGGGAAAAAGGAGATTGATTTTGAGGTTTTGGTTTGGAAATTGAAAGAGAGAAAGATGAATATGTTATGTCATCAGAGAGCTGCAAATTTCTTTGGGAGTTATAGTTTGTGACAGACAATGTATCACAGTATCATCATGAAAGCTTTCTATCAGGAGGTCTACCTTCCATGAGTGCAGTTTGAGTTATTGGGCAGAATATTATGAAGTCTGAACCTGAGAGGTGCCAATTTTGACAGCTGAACATTCTGACATTTTGAACAAGAGGAATAGAAAAAAGTAATTGAAAGGTGTCATTCATAGATGACTGAAGGAGTGAATTTTTACATTTCTTAATATTGTTTTCCTCTGTAATATTGTTAATTTGTCTCTATTCGTATGTATTTGTATGTCTGTTTGGGGCTTTTCCCCTCAGGTCTCCACTGAAAAAGGGTAATTCTTACCCAGATGGACCAGCCCGGTTAACAAATGCAAATAAATAAATAATCATCATTCTCTTTCGGCTTTTCCCGTTAGGGGTCGCCACAGCGGATCATCTCTTTCCATTTCTTCCTATCCTCTGCATCTTGCTCTGTCACACCAACCGCCTGCATGTCCTCTCTCACCACATCCATAAACCTTATCTTAGGTCTTCCTCTATTCCTCTTACCTGGCAGCTCCATCCTTAGCATCTTTTTCCCAATATACCCATCATCCCTCCTCAGCACATGTCCAAACCAACGCAATCTCGTCTCTCTTGCTTTGTCTCCAAACTGTCCAACATGAGCTGACCCTCTAATATACTGATTCCTAATCCTATCCATCTGAGTCACACCGATTGCAAATCTTAACATCTTTAACTCTGCCACATCCAGCTCTGACTCCTGCCTTTTTGTCAATGCCACTGTCTCCAACCCATATAACATAGCTGGTCTCACTACACTCTTGTAGACCTTCCCTTTCACTCTTACTGATACCCGTCTGTCACAAATCACTCCTGACACTCTTCTCCACCCATTCCACCCTGCCTGTACTCTCTTCTTCACCTCTCTTCTACATTCACCATTACTCTGAACTGTTGATCCCAAGTACTTAAACTCGTCCATCTTTACCAACTCTACTCCCTGCATCCTCACCATTCCTCTACCCTCCCTCTCATTTACACACATATATTCTGTCTTAGCCCTGCTGACCCTCATTCCTCTGCTCTCTAGAGCATATCTCCACCTCTCCAGAGTCTCCTCAACCTGATTCCTACTCTCACTACAGATCACAATGTCATCTGCAAACATCATAGTCCACGGGGCCTCCTGTCTGATCTCATCTGTCAACCTGTCCATCACCACTGCAAATAAGAAAGGACTCAGAGCTGATCCTTGATGTAATCCCACCTCCACCTTAAACGGATCTGTCACTCCCACTGCAGTCCTCACCACTGTCACACTACCCTCGTACATATCCTGTATCACTCTTACGTACTTCTCTGCCACTCCCGACTTCATCATACAATACCACAACTCTTCTCTAGGCACCCTGTCATGTGCTTTCTCCAAGTCTACAAAGACACAATGCAACTCCTTCTGACCTTCTCTGTATTTCTCCAACAACACTCTCAGAGCAAACATTGCATCTGTAGTGCTCTTTCCTGGCGTGAAACCATACTGCTGATCACTAATCATCACCTCCCTTCTCAACCTTGCTTCCACTACTCTTTCCCATAACTTCAAGCTGTGACTAATCAGTTTTATCCCTCTGTAGTTACTGCAGCTCTGCACATCACCCTTATTCTTAAAGATAGGTACCAAAACACTTTTTCTCCACTCCTCAGGCATCCTCTGACTTTCCAAAATTTCATTAAACAATCTAGTTAGAAATTCCACTGCCATTTCTCCTAAGCACCTCCATGCTTCCATTGGTATGTCATCTGGGCCAACAGCCTTTCCATTCTTCATCCTCTTCATAGCTGCCCTTACTTCCTCCTTGCTAATGTGTTTCAATTCCTGATTCACTATCCCCACATCATCCAACCTTCTCTCTCTCTCATTCTCTTCATTCATCAGCCTCTCAAAATACTCTTTCCATCTACTCAACACACTCTCCTCTCTTGTGAGTACCTTTCCCTCACTATCCTTTATCACCCTTACATGCTGCACATCTTTCCCAGCTCTGTCCCTCTGTTTTGCTAATTGGTACAGGTCCTTTTCTCCTTCTTTAGTGTCCAATCTCTCGTACAACTCTCCATATGCCCTATCCTTAGCTTTCGCCACCTCTCTCTTTGCCATGCGCCTCATCTCCTTATACTTATGTCTACTTTCTTCATCTCTTTGACAATCCCACTTCTTCTTCGCCAGCCTCTTCCTCTGTATACTCTCCTGTACTTCCTCATTCCACCACCAGGTCTCCTTGTCCTCCTTCCTCTGTCCAGATGTCACACCAAGCACCTTTCTAGCAGTCACCCTTACTAGTTCTGCTGTAGTTACCCAGCTATTCGGTAACTCTCCACTGCCTCCCAGTGCCTGTCTTAACTCTTCCCTAAACTCCACTTCACAATCACCCTTTTTAACTTCCACCATTTAATCCTTGGCACAGCTTTCACACTCCTCCTCCTCTTCTTGATCACCAATGTCATTCTACATACCACCATTCTATGCTGCTTAACTACACTTTCCCCTGCCACCACTTTACAGTCTCCAATCTCCTTCAGACTGGCCCTCCTACATAATATATAATCAACCTGTGAGCATCTTCCTCCACTCTTGTACGTCACCCTATGCTCCAGCCTCTTCTTAAAATACGTATTCACCACAGCCATGTCCATCCTTTTCGCAAAATCCACAATCATCTGACCTTCTGCATTCCTCTCCTTAACACCATACCTACCCAAATAAATAAATAATAAATAAATAAAATATATCGCTGAGTCATTTAGTTTATTTTTTATAAAGTTGAGAAAAGTCAATCTACAGCATTCATTTACCAGAGCTAGGATTATTTTGCTACCAAATGTGAGATTGTAAACACTGACTCTAGAGAATTACCGCCCCATTTCCTTGATTAATATAGATCTCAAGTTTTTAGCAGGGATCTTGGTACATAGATTATATGTAGTTATCTCCAGTTTAGTGAGAAAAGACAGGAAAATATTTTTAAGTAAGCAGACAGAAGAGAATATGTGTTGGTTATTGGGGTCATGTTTTTACTGATGTTTATAAGGCTTTCAGGTTTGTGGGGTGGGCTTTTTTACTGGCATTATGAGAAGTGTGGATGGTGGGACATTTCAGGGGTGCATTAAGGCTCTTTACCAGTCAATATATATCAAGACTACTATTACTAATAGTCTGTGTAAAACTGTCCACTATTACTAAACCTATTTTTTTTTTTTGGGGGGGGGGGCATTTTGTTGCTTCATAAAGAAATTATGTTTGTTTAGAAAAAAAAGTTTTTATTCAAGTAGAAGGTATTTTGGTTATGAGCAGATAACTGAATGCTGTTTAACAGCTAAACTGGACTTGGCTTTGCCTGTGGCTTTAAAGGTGTTCAAGGATATTAGGACAGAATTAGGCTTTAAGTGGAATTGGAAATAGATTGTTCACGTAAGAATAAACACCTTGGCCTTCCTGATTATGGAAGTTTTGGTAAAAAGACATTTGGGGTAAGACACTGGGGTATCTGTGGGTGTGAAACTTGGAAAACTACAGTAGATTGACACTATTCATATATTTTGCAGTAGATACCCCAGACACTAGGCAGATGACAGGATGGATAAATGTTAAAATGTTAATTCTACCATTGGCGTTATAGTTATGTAAACATTTTTTTCAGTATTCTGAGACAGATGGCTACAGATTATCCAAAGTTTGTGTGACAGTTTCATATTGGTGTGTTGGGGTGGGTAGTATCATAAGGGAGTATCCCTCACATCTGTTGCACACTTCTTAAGTGAGAAGAACAATGAACATCAGTGCACTACAGATGAGACAGAATAAGGAAGTGCAAAGGAAATGACCACGTCTTTTGGTTAGTTCAAAGGATCATTCATCTTGAATTTTTGTGATGATGTAGAGAAGAGGGTGCTTATACTGAGAGTTTCCTTTATGTTGGTATGTATAGAAAACCCTCAAATTAACATAGACAGCTGTTCTTTATGTTGGATAAAATGTGAGCAGAATGGGATAAAATGTGAGCAGAATGGGTTAATACACACCATTATTTGATTTCCTTTGATGATTAGGAGATAGATGGATTTTTCTTCCATGGATGTCTTTTCAGAAGAAGATTGACTTACCAGACTTGGAATAACTCAGATGTGAACAACTTAAAATAAGTTTAAAGGGATGGTTAATTCTTGAAGGTACCCAAAATTAATATATAGGACTTAAGAAAGAAATGGTTTTAAACAAGGTATGTGGAAAGGCTAGTTGTGAAATGCTTTATAAATTTGTGATCTGTATGGACAGTAGGAGATCTTTTGCATGTTTAGTGGAAGGCAATGTTAGATATAATAAAACATATTGCATCTATCCCAGCCACATGGGTCAACAAAGGCACATTGTTTACCGGTGGGTTAGTACAATGGCACACATTTATTGATTTAGGCATTTAAATAGGGCTAAATGATGATGTAATGGAGAAGACACAAGTTTGGTATACATGATCTCACAACGTTTGAAAGTGATAAAATAATTTGAGGGATGTGTTAAAAAATGGGAAGAGATTTCTCAAACATACCGAGAGAGGAGCGATTTGTTTTGCTTTGTGTGTGTGAGTAAGGGAGGGGGTATGATGCAGGGCTGGACTGTAAGTCTAAACAACACAGTTTATGATTTGCAGTGGATGGGTCAAACAGACAGTAGAAAAGAAATGAAAACTAGGAAGCAATGGAACACTAAAATAATAGTGGGTTATCTGAGGCCACTATCTCACCCTGCTTTGCTTCTTTTGCCATCTCCACATAGTATTCTTCAGCTGGCCATCCTTTCTTAGTCCTCCCATTGAGACTTCTCTCACAATCCACTTTTCCCACACTGGATCCTTCCATTCTTTTCCAAGAACCTTATCAGTCTCCTTTCACAGGTAAGTACTAGGCTAGCTGTCCTTAAGCCTAGCCAGTCTCCCTTTTGTGCTCAAAATAACCTATCCCATTTGGTTATAAACTGGCCTTACCCATCCCATGGTCAATAATTATATATTACCCTAAAGATAATAACTGGTATCATACCATGTTTAACTTGAGGGAACCCATGCTTGGGATAAAGTATTTGAGGTGCCTCTGTCCATTAGTAGTACAGGAAGCAGTCCTGGGTAAATTTTCTACTTCTCGTCCATAAATGTAAGTTGCCCTTGAAAATGGGTAGGGATGAACTTTGTTTTATGTAGATGGGGAGTCTCTTCCTCAGCAGCAATATACTCTGTGAATTATACTTGACCCTCCAAATTGTTCTGTTGCTGTTACAGAAGAGGTTTACATTTCCTACACTGAGTATTCCTGATGCCATTTGAGTTGCTGATTTGCAGTAAATCCATCAGTAATGCCAGACACAGGTCACTTCTTAGAAATCTGTAGGATACTGATACTAAAAGGATACAGGACTTTGGGTTGGTCCATGTAGGACATGTAGTTTAAGCCCTGAATCCAATTAGTAGGTATCTCTGTGGGTGTTCCAGTTATTGCATGTGTCTGGACAGATATATGCTAAAGGGGGCATTATATTCAATGACTGGCCTAATGAGGGCTGAGTAAAGGGGGACAATGACATCCCTAGATCTAGACACAACTCCTTTGTCTATATTATTATAGAAGGACTGTCTTACAACAAACACATTAGTCAAAAGTTAGGTCACTGTCTACATAAGTTCCCAAATCCCAAACAAGTGGGTCAAGCCTTAGGGACATATTGTCAGTCATATTTTCCTTGGGTAGACAACTTCCTAAAAGATACAGTTATGCATTTTTTGGCATGATTTTGACAGCAGTTATTTATTTGAGACAAATCATCCTGCAGTATAGGCAACTCATTTGGGGATTCAATGACTGTTCTAACTTACAGTCATCTGCAAACTTAGCCAGAGCCCTTTGGCGTTGTCTTTTACTTCAAAACAGTAGATATCAAACAGGACCCATTGCAGTTCCAATCTCTCTAACGCTGTTTTAAACAAAGCAGGAGTTATATCTTTACTATCCCTTACTTGCTCTTTTACCTCCCAAGTCATAACTTCCCACTCTGGCCTACATCCTGTGTCTGCTAATCTTAAACTGTGAGTTGTCAGGCTAGTAAATTGGCCTTCAAATCTGGCACTCCCAGCCCTCTCTGTTATACAGGTTCTATCTCAGATGGTGGAAAAACAAGGGTAGCATGGAAAAAAATGCTTTAAATTTTTTTAGTAGTGCTTGCCCTGGTAGTATTCAAAAAGCCTGTCCTGCATATATGAATTCATTTTTTTAATATTTTTATTAAATTTTTAATAATGCAATACAAAATGGTAATAGACAATGCACAACCAAAACAATGAAAGTAATATAGACTTGTATATAATAAATAACCATTTGCAGATACGCCTTATGTCCAACTAAATAAATAAGTTAACAGGGATTATGCTAGAACGATATCAAATAAAGTATCCCAATATTCAGTAAAGTGTGTACTAAGTCTGTGGGTGTATTTCAAATATTTATAGGTTCATAGGTTCATAGGTTCATACTAGGCTATCTGCCCGAGGGCATTTACAAGCCTAGCCCATAGTTTTGTGGCTTACGCCACCCCTTTAGTATGGGGAACTATACCCATTATTTTGCTGTGCCTCTGTTGAGCAGTGACACTGAGGTAATCCCTGGGGTATATCTGCGATCTCCCATCCATTGGTCAAGATTTCTCTTGAACAAGGCCAGCGAGGTGCTCTGCCTCACATATACCGGGATTTTATTCCACAGCATAGGGAGTCTTTGGGTGATGAATCTATCCCTCCAGCACGTCCTATTAATAGCCGTGTCGAGGTTTAAGTCTCCCGCCCTTGTGGCTCTGACGGATCTAGATTTTTGAGGTGAAGCATATTCATCAAATCTGGGTTTGACATGGCCTTGTATGTTAGGCAAAGGTCACCTCTGAGCAAGCGGTGGCGACTGAATAGAGCTGGAGTTCTTTCAGTCGGGCAGCATAGGACAGATGTTTGAGACCCTTTATCCTTTTGGTGAGGAACTTTTGTGGCCTCTCCAGCTGCTGCAAGTGTCGGGTCAGATACATTCCGAATGGGGCATTGTACTCAATCATTGGTCTGATGAGTGATGAGTATAGGGAGACTATGACCTCCCTTGATCTAGATGAGAATCCCTTCATGATAAGGTGGGCAATGTAGAAGGTCTTCCTAACTACTTTAGCTACATGGGTGTCGAATGACAGACTACTATCAACCTGGGTCCCCAGGTCCCTGATAACTTCTTCTGTGCTCAGTGGATTGCCACCTATTTGGTAGCTAGGGGTAACCTTGTTTTTCCCGAAGGGTATGACTATGCATTTTTGGCATTTAACTTTAGGCCATGGCTCTGGCACCAGTTATCCATTTTTGTGAGACCCTTCTGAAGGATATCTGTGTCAGATATGTTTCCTACTATGGCCCAGTTTGCAGTCATCGGCAAACTTTGTCAGCCATAACCCTCCTGTGTTTGCTTGTACTTGGAAAAGTAGATGCCAAACAAGAGTGGGCCCAGGACTGAGCCCTGTGGTACACCACTTGTGACAGGCTTTGAGTCTGACATGGCGCCAGCAACTCTGACCCTGTGGGTTCTGTCACTCAGCCAGTTTGCAACCCATCTTGTGATGTATGGGTTAACATTTAAGCTGATGAGTTTTTCAATGATACCCGAGTGGGGTATTGTATCGAAGGCCTTCGCCAGATCGAGGTAGGCTGTATGGACTGCCTTTCCCTCATCAATGGCTTTGGTGACTGTTTCGAAAAAGTCAACCAAGTTTAGAAGGCATGATCTGCCTTTGACAAAGCCAAACTGGGATGGATCCAAAGTCTACAAATTCCCTATGTCTTTATTTATGAGGTCCATTATGATCCTCTCCATGGCTTTGCAGATAAGGCTTGTCAAGCTAATGGGCCGGTAATTTCCAGGGTCAGTGGAGCCACCGCCTTTGTGAAGTGGGACCACAGTTGCAGTGCGCCACTCCCTGGGTACGTATCCAGAGGTAAGACTATGATTAAACAGCTGTCCTAGCTGTGGGTTTAATTCCTCATTGAGTTCGTGGAGCACACAGCCGGGGACACCATCAGGTCCCATGGATGCTGTGTTTTTGCTTTGGAGAGAGCAGTTCTCACTTGGGCGTTGGAGATGTTTGGGGGCTGCAATCGCTTGGTATAGATATCTCTCCTTTTGGGGGGGGAGAAGTTTGCAGTGAACCTGTCAGCCAGTATGTTGGCAATGTCTGTAGGATCAGTAATCTTCACATCATTTTGAACTAGTTCTGAGCATATCTGGGAGTTTCCTCCCAGGTTTCTAACATAGCTAAAGAAGGCCTTATGATTGTCTTTTGAGTCTTTAGCTATTTTTCTCTCAAAATTTGCTTTGGATGATTTTATGAGAGCTCTTAGTTTTTACTTATAGTGATCAAGGGTGTCTTACCTTTTAAGGATTTTGCTCTATCTTGTAGTAGCTTCCTCCTTTTGTTGTAGAGTTTGTTTATGGCTGGGGTCCACCAGACTGGACGCTTGCCTTTGGTACAAAGAGTCTTTGTTTTGCTTGGGATTGCCTTATCCATGCAGTCCTGCAGGTGCTGGTAGAAGGCATTTGTAAGTGATTCAGCGGCTTGAGTACTGTTTTCTGCGGCTCGGGGCCTTAAAGGAGACCACACTAGTCTTTAGAAGTGTGAAGTCGGCTTTCGAGAAGTTCTTTACTGTGGTCTTTTTATTTCAGGTGGGGTGGGATGAGGACCTCCAGCGAGATTAGTTTGTGATCTGATCTCACCAGTGAGGGGTATACTTCGGTGTTGAACATTGTGCTCCCATGTTCGTGATGATGAGATCAAGTATGTTTTCTCCTCTTGTGGGGATGGTGACTAGTTGTTCCATGGCATTTGAGTTTATGAATTCCAGGAACTTTTGGGCTAGGGTGTTTGGGCTTGAGTAGTGTTCCCAGTCTATATTAGGGTAATTGAAGTCACCTAGTATGATGGTGTTTGGTGATACATTTATCCCCTCTAGTGTTTTCAGGAAGGCCATGTGAGGTTCCTGAGTTTGTGAGGGTGGCCTGTAACATGCTACAATTTGCAGAGCAGTCTTGCCTATGGTTAATTGCACCTGGATGGACTCCGATGCATTGTGCGTTGCCACCAGTCTTGAGGTGTGGGTGTCTTTGATGAATATGGATACCCCTCCTTTCTTGGTATTGTCCGGATTTTGGGGCCGGAACGCATGATAAGAGGTAAAACCTGATAGTGCTGGGGTGCTCTCAGGAGCCTTGAACCAGGTTTCTGTCACTGCACAGACATCGATGTTCTCCATACTGAGAAGGGCCTCGAGTGCGTGCATTTTGAGATTTAGACTTCTGGCATTGAGCAGCATTACCCTTAGTTTTTTCCTTTTTTGTGTTCTAGGGTGGTAGGTTTAGAATTTGAGCCTTGCCTAAAAAAGGCACTATGGGGTGGCAAGAGCCTTTGCCAATATCCGGAATCCCAGGGGTGACAGGTGCAAGCCGTCCCTTGCGAAGCAGCGTGGCTTGTCCAGCATGTCATCCCAGGCAGACAGACATTGGATCCCCTTTGAATGACACCAGAGTTTAAGCCAATTGTTAAAGCTGATCATCTTATCTCTGTATTGTGGCATCATTCTTGGTGAAGGTAGGATACTGCTCAAGGTCAGGGTCATACCTGCCTGGGCTACATAATCAGAGAGCTCCTCAATGTCTCTTTTCATGTAGTCCAAGGAGGTGCGTCTCAGGTCGTTTACACCAGCGTGGACAATGACTGAGTCGTATTTGTACCTGCTGTTGAGAGACCTGAGTGCTTGCGTTATGTGGCGGATTCTAGCGCCCGACAGGCAGCTTACTGTGACCTTCTCCTTACTCAGTCTGGTGAGCAGGACGTCAGTGTGTCTGACTATGGAGTCACCACTGACTAGTGTGTCTGACATTGTGTTTGGCCTTAAGGGCTGTGACTGTTTGACACTCTGACTGTGAGGTCTATGTGTTGCAGGTGTTGTGTTCTGAGGTGGTGGTTGTTTGGGTGTCTGCTTTGGTGGCCTCTGCTGTTTTGGTAGATTTTTGATCAGAGCCGAGTATGTCTTTGTGTGTTTATGTGTATGATTTGAGGTTGTGATGGTACTATGTGAGACTGGGTCTATAGTGTGTGTGGTAACCTTCTCCTCCTGACTGGTCTTGCCAGTCCTATGTTGAGAGAGCTCAGCCTCCAGTTTGGCCGTATAGTTGCATCTCTCGCATGTATTTGTGTTTTGTGGGAGGAGGAGAGGGTTGTCTGTGTACATGAGGCAATTGTAACATTGCCTCAATATTCCCAGGTTCACCAGCTGAGCAGGAGAGGACACTAGCAACTGATCCTCGACATGCTAGAAGGACTAGACAAAAAACTTTAAAAGAGATTCCGGGGGATGTGGGTGACCGAGAAATGGGGTTTGCCTTTTGGGTTGCTATCTATAAGAGTGCCGTATCAAGGTAATAAGTACTGTAGGAGCAAGTGCTAGGTTTAACAGATAGAGAAAAGTCTACTTGGAGTCAAGTAGAGATGATCTTTTAGGTATTAGAGAAAGTGCTAGTAACAGGGATGCTTAAAGGTAAGATTGAAAAGAATGCACTCTGCAGTGTGCACTAGAGAAGTTAGATATGAAAGTAGGTAATTTGAGTTTTACCTGTTTAAAAAGTTAAGGTTTAGTGGAGAGTTACTATTTTTAAACAGCAAGATGGACTGAAAGGGGTGGTTACTTTTGTATTTTGGTACTATGAAATACTGTAGGATGGCCAATAAATTTAAATAATTGAAGGTGGGATTTCAAAAGTGATGGTTTTGTGATTACTCACATAAGCCAGTGAAAGTAGAGAGAAATGAGATATATGGTCAGATTAACATAAGAGGCGGGCAACTAGAAAGACAGTGGTATTTAACAAAACAACTTAAATGGGTGGGAGGGAGGGAAAAATTCTGCCTGACTCAGAACAGAGAGAGCTGTGGTCTCTTTTGAAGTTTTAATATGCTGTTAAAACAGAATGCAAGCAAAACACAAGGTAAAGAAAACAAACTACAGTATTCAAAATATAGAAAGGCAATACAGAAATACAAAAATAACAGCAAACTAACCTTTCCTTCACAGCAAAGTGTAGCAGAGTCTGGATGAGCCTTTCTGGTAAAGCTCTGAAATGTTTTAGTTTACTCCTCAAATAGAAATTTTAGTTCCTAGCTCCACCCCCTCTGTTAACAAGTGATTAACCTTAAGTGACCTCTTCTGTCTTATGAATGAGTCCTTAATTAATCAGTTCTTATTTCTGCCTGACTCAGAACAGAGAGAGCTGTGGTCTCTTTTGAAGTTTTAATATGCTGTTAAAACAGAATGCAAGCAAAACACAAGGTAAAGAAAACAAACTACAGTATTCAAAATATAGAAAGGCAATACAGAAATACAAAAAATAACAGCAAACTAACCTTTCCTTCACAGCAAAGTGTAGCAGAGTCTGGATGAGCCTTTCTGGTTTATTGACATTTGTTAACCGGGTTTGTCCAACTGGGCTTGTGGCCCATTTTCAGTGGAGACCCGAGGAGAAAAGCTCCAGTAGTACATTTTAAAACAAGTACAATTTTAAACAATATTGATATATTTGTGGGCATGTAAATGTTTAGTAGAAAGTTGTTTAAATCCATCCCAAGTGAGTAGGTATCTATCCTTCCAGTTAAGGGTGATATAACGTTTGACAAGGGAAAAGAGTATTATTAAAATACAAATCTAAAGTTTGGATAATCCTGTAGAAGGGATATGTAATATTGTAAACTCCCAGGACAAAGTCATTTTCTCATATCCGTTTTTTCCAATTGTACTCTAATGAAGAACCAGAGTCTATAAGAGCATTTAGAACTCCAAAAAATATGGAGCAGGTCAAAGTTGTGGTTGGTACAATGGGGACAGAGGAGGAGGAGGGATAGATTTTAGAAAGTATAGCAGGGTTGAGGTATGTGCTGTTTAAGATCATAAGTTGGGTACAGTTAAGTTTTTAAGGGGATTAAGTTTTAAGGAAAGTTGAATAGCTTAGGGAAATTTGATTAGGGGAAATAGAGGGGTCTTGTTCTCTCCAGTAGTTTGAAAACATTAGTTCATTTTGGGTTCGGATAGAAATAATACATTTGCATGAATTAGAAATTTCTTCTTAAGTAAGAGGTGGTTCCATATGTATTTGCAAGCTTTAATATCATTTAGATTTAAAGAAGCATCTTCCAAGGTATTATAACAGAGTTCAAGGATTTGTCTCAAGATGATTGTATAACATTTGGGTAGAGATGTGTAGTCTTATTTCGGATGGTGAAATGTTTCTGCAAGGAAAGAGATCTGCTATAGTTAACTCTCTGATAAGGGGGTATTTGTCAAGGTTGATAATTTTGTTGTTCAAGTTAAGGTTGGGTTTGAGATGGAATGGTTGCAATGTATTGAAAGCAATGGACAGTTTTAGAGATTTGAAAATCTTCTGCAGAATAGTTATTTTATGCTTAATGGTTGATTGTAGTTTGATGTTTTTTAGGTTTTCTGTATTCAGAAAGGGGATACCTTTGGAGTTGAAGCTGAATGTTTTAATATAGTTATAATATTATTTTACCCATGTAGGAGACCAGGTAGATGAATTGAGAGCTTAATCAGATATTGTTACTATCTTGTTACCACTGACAACATTGTAATAAAGTTTGAAGTCGGGTAGACTTAAACCACCCTTGTCTTTTGGGAGAGTTGGTCTATTATTAATTCTAATTGATTTGAGGGACCATAGGAATTTGTACAAAGATGAGTGGAGAGTTTTAAAAAAAATTACTGTGAATTATAATGTTAGAAGCATTGAAAATATAAATTAGATGAGGTAGAATGTTCATTTTGATTATAGCAGCTTTGGCAAGAAATGGGAGGTGTAATTTTGCCCATCTGTTCAAATTTTGTTAGATCGTAGTTTGGAGATATTATTTGAATAGCTTTGGTTGGAATCTTGGTGAAAGGAAATACCGAGATACTGTACAGAATGATTAATTTTGATTTTGCGGGGGGCAGCTATGTTGGCAAAAAGGGTTTGAGGAAAGATAGTTGATTTCTAAGTTTAGTTTATAGTTGGAGAATTTCGAGTATTTATCTATTAAATCTAGTATTTTTGGAAGGTCATAATTGGGGAGGGAGCAGTAGCGTTTAAAGTCATCAGCAAAGGCTGAGAATGGAATTTTAGTATTGAAGAGGGTGGGAATATGATGAAAGGTTTTTGGGATGATTAGCAGAAAAAGAGGTTCAATATAGATGTTAAATAGGTAGGGTGACATTGGACACCCTTGTCTAGCTCAATTTTTAATGTCAGTACAAGAAGAAAGGTTGGTGTTGATTTGTAAGATAGTGTGGGCATTGAGTATATAGTTTTAATAAATTGTATGAAAGCTGGAGGAAAGTTGAAAGTAGGGAGAGTAGATAGGAGGAATTCTCCATTCAATCTTGTGATTAGTGGTAGAGAGGGTTAAGAGGGCATCAAGGAGAAGAGTGCGATCAAAGGTTTGTCTGTTCTGAGCGAACCCTGAATATTCAGTGAGGTGATGGTAAGGACAATAGGCTTAATTCTGTTAGTTAGGATAGAAGCATAGAGGTTAATAAGAGTGATGAGCCTATAATTCCAAGGGTTTTGAAGATAAGAGTTGGATTTAGGGATGAAAATCGTTTTGGAGGCATTTAAGTGCCAGTCTTTTATTCCATTATGTGTAATGTAGGTAAATAGGTGAAGAAGAAAAAAAATTGACTCAAAGCTTTGTAGAATTCTGTAGTAAAGTCAGCTGGACCTGGGGCCTTATTGGGCTTAAACTTGTTGATAGCCATGACAATTTCTTGTTGGGTAATGGGAGATGATGGGGTGGTTTGCTGTTCAGGGCTAAGTTTAGGAAAGTTAGTTGGTTCAAGAAAGTTTCTATATCTGATTTATTTGAATGAAGGTTGTGGAAGTTATATGAACATCTATAGATTTGTTCAAAAATGTCAATTATAGCTTGTTTTTTATGGTAGCTCTTACCTTGGTAGGTTATTTCCATCACACATGGGGAGAGTTTGTTTTGGTTGATTAATCTAGCAAGGAATTTTGAGGTCAGGTGGGACCACTCCCAGTAGTTTGTTAGAATCCTTATTTCATGGCAAGATAAGTTTTTATTATTGAGGTCTAAAAGCTTTTTCTGTAGATGGATTAATTGTTTTTCAGATATAGGATTGAAAGTTGATTGAAGGTGAGTGCCAAGCTTATTAATTTTATTTTTGATAGATGGGAGAAGTACTTTTTTATAATAAGATGCTTTATTGATAAGAGTGCCTCTGATCATGGATTTAATGCAGGCCCAATAAATGTCAAAGACTAGTTGACTGTGTTCGACAGAGGCCAAGGCTTGCTGCATATATGAATTCTGAGACTCATTTTCACAGCCAAGACTCTCAGATTAATGTCCATTTTATACTCTTCTACATCTGCATTGGCTTTGTTCACATTACTATAGATACCCTAGAATGTCATTGTCAGTGATATTTTCATTTGTATTGCATGGTCAAATACCTACATATTTTACTTGTTCTTGTGAAGTAGTACATCAAGCCACAAGTGAAATGCATTGTGGGAAGTATCTGCATCCACCACTAGAGTGCACTTATGTCTACTTGATATCAGCATGCAAATCACCCTGTTCTGTTGTAACTGCTACAATGCTTTATGTAGTGTAAGCAACTTCTGCTTCCCTCAACTCATTTCACATTGTGCCTCATTTCCCCAGAATTTAACCTACTTGCCTCCTTCTTCTGCCCTTAATTCATACATCCCACCTTTTTTTCATTTCTTCTGGTCCTTATTCTTTGGCCTAACTAGGAAATGCTTTATAACTTTTTGATGGAGACATCATTCTCTCTTGTCTCTCTTCCTTTTTTCAGAACTCCTTGTATTATACTTGTTATGCCTCTGGTCAGGGCTAGTCTTAGGCGAGTTGGGCCTATTTGACATAATAAGGCTCTCCTCTAGGCTATGACAAGGTAATTATGTGGCCCAGAGATTTGTTTAAAAGACACTACAACAAAGTGGTGGTCTTGTTCCCATTGTAGTCCTAAGTCTTTTTAGTAGAGCAGAAATTTCCCCCCATGCATTTCACTTGTTGCTAGTCCAGTATTATTAGTCACAGAAGCTTCACACCCTTATATGTCACAGTGCGTTAGCTGCTCTCACTCCCATGATGGTAAACTCCTGCTGCTCAGTGTTCAACAGAGTTTTAAACCCAAAACTAGTGAGTTTAACCCATGGGCTGGGGTCCTGTTTCAGTTACTGTGTTGGAAGATCGTAGAACTAGGCTTAACTTTGAAGCCTAATAGAGAGGTATGATGTTTATTTTGCTTTTCCTGCTGCAGTGAGGTTTATGACTGGATGATTGCTAATGAATCCAGTTACAAAAGTAACTGTTGATAATTGGTATGACACAATATAAAAACAAGCACTAGTAAGCATAAAAAAGTAATAATAAAAGTTACTGCAATGGGAGGCAACTTCTGATCACAAGCATTAGTGCAGAATGTTAGCAGAGCAACACATTTGCTGCTGTCACTGGAGAAAACCAATCCCAGAGAAGTAAAGAAAGAGAATTTGTGTTGAACTGCGTCAGAGCTGGGCAGAAAAATAATGAACTTGGCGTAAAATGGGAAAACTAACAGAAACGGTTTAACTTATACATGTACTGCTGAGATATCAGTTTCAGAATGTCATACAAAATAGGATAAGATGCAGAAACGTAAAGATAGAAAATGGTTGGACTGGACTGGGGAGGAGTGTTTTCATTCTTTTCTTTTTAAGGGTGGAGGTTAGATTATAAAAATCTGAAAAAGCCGTGTGGATTTTGTATGTTCTCCCTATAGCCATGTGCATTTCCTAAACTCATTTTTATTTCTTCCCACCTGCCAAGACATGATGCTTAGTGAAGACACTAAATTGTCACAACGTGTAATCATTTCTTGTTGCCTTTGTGAATTGTGATATGGCTAGATGCCCCAACACCATTTACAAATTGGGGAAAAAGAGGTTGAAGTTGATATGGTTGAAAAAAGATCTGCCTGTATTAGTCCATTTACCCAGTTTAAGAAATAATTGAATTAATTTATTATTATTTTTTATTTATATTTGATAACTAGGAAAGTCTGACTGGATAGGTGCCCATTTCCAGTGGATGCCCAGAGAGTAAAAAGTATTACAAAAACATTTAAGAACAACAATTTTACAAGCTTCAAAAATAATACAAAAACATATACAGTTAAATAATTATACTAAATAAAACACAGGGTGAAAAATCTGGTTAAAATAGAAAAAACTTATATAATAATACAATAATTTAATATTTAGTGAAATGTTAGCCAGTTTAGAGAAATTAAAGGTAAGTTAGTATAATAGAACAAGAATTGCAATGCAAAGTGAGAGAAAAAACATGCTTATGGCATAATTTCATGAAAAAGAAATTGAAGTTAAGAAATAAGAAAACGAAAAGGTATAAGAAGGTGTAGGGTATAAATAAAAAGCAAATATGTGCGGTAGTGTGTGAGCAAAGCTGTTCTAAGGAGAGTCCTGAGATTACTATTATTATTGAGAATTCTGAGGACGTTCAACAGTTCTTGTGCAAAGACACCAACTCTAATAAGGTATAAGAATTAAATGAGTAAGAGACTAGCCATTCTGGGCAATATATGAGATGACTGGAAGCCCATGAAGGAAAAAAGCGTTAGCAGGTGATGATTACAGGGGTTAGAAATTGTTCATGATCTTTCTGGGTCTCCAGTTTCCTATCACCATTAAGTGCAACACCCCCTGACCCATTTGTCCAGTACTTCCCAATATGTGAGGCCATTCGTAGGGTGAGAGCTGAGGAACAGCCATTATGTGCAACATCCCCTGACAACCCCCTGTTGTTGAACATGGAGTGTGAAAGAGAGGTGGGCATAAATCAGATAAGGGAAGGAAGAAAAAGGAGGCAGAAAACAGAGAAAAAAATATAAGAAAAAAGTGAGGGGAAGGAGAGACAATGGGGACATTACTAGTTAGCTCCTACCCAGTTTCTGGAGATACAAGCAATACTACAGGAGTTTGGGAACATATTTATGGGTAAGTCAGGGTGTACTCACCTGACGAAGCATCATGTGGCTGCAGGGCCTCAGTGGCCCATTAAACAGGGACAATATAGTGTATTTGAGTGAGTTAAACAGACCCTGGAAGGGAAATGCAGGAGATGAGGCCTATAGTTTACTTCTGGTTTAACATGTCTTCTGACAAAATATGATCTCCATGGGCCTCCACTGAAAATTGGTTTTATTCCAAGTTAAACTTTCTTGGTAAACAAATGTTAAATAAATAAATAAATAAATAAAAATAAAATAAATAATAAATACACATTGATTTATTTTTAAAATGCAGTAATAGCATGTATTTTTGATACTTAATCTAAAATAGTTTCAAGTTCAGGAAGCCTGCAAGTAGTTAAGGTGGTAAATGTCGAGTATCAGCTGAGGGTTCTCTTATCAAAATGGCCCAAATTGAGCCTTGCAATTTCTAAGACTGTCGATGTTTTCAGTAGTGATAAGTTGCTGTAGAGTTAATAGTTAACTGATTATTTTAATAGTGTACTTATCGTTTCCTGTCTTCATACCTCATCATAACTTATCTCTTTTGCCATTTAGTTAAGGCAAGAGACTGTAGTCAGCTTTTCCTGGTCATTTATTATTTATAAAACCACACCAATAAATCTGAACCAACTGTGTAGACCAAAAAATAGTTCCAAATCACCAAGGGAGAATGGAATTGTCCTTTATTGTTATTCCAACAACAGATAATAAGCGCTTTCGTCTACCAAATGAGACTTCATCAGATCCGATCTGATCTGATGAAGTCTCATTCGGTAGACGAAAGCACTTATTATCTGTTGTTGGAATAACAATAAAGGACAATTCCATTCTCCCTTGGTGATTTGGAACTATTTTTTGGTCTACATTTATTATTTATAATCATTTATTATTTTTAATCAATAAGAGTACATCTGCCTGCGAGGGTTGAATGCCAGCTCCCTTGTTTCTCACTGCAAACTGCAAACACATTACCTCACCATATGCTCATATCCTCATGAGTTTCACCATGAAGCCCCTCTCACATGCTTGTTTCCTCATGAGATTCTCCATGAAGCCCATCTTATGTGCTCGTTTCCTCATGAGATTCCCCTGAAATCCATCTCATATGCTCGTTTCCTCATGGGAGTCCCCTACCTTTAATGAAGTACCATTTACTGAGACAATGCTATTTTTTAACAACCCTTAGGTTTCACATGCATCTGACTGATAACACTTCCCTTATATAGGTTCATAGGTAGGTACTAGGCTATCTGCCCAAGGGCATTTATAAGCCTAGCCAGAGTGTGTCGGCTTTCGCCTCCCCATTGATTAATTAACTGATGCTCTGTCAAGCAGAGCCAATGAAGTCATCCCAGGGGTGTATTTTCTGTTACTCATCCACTCGTCAAGGTTTCTCTTGAAGAGTGTTAGTGAGGGGCTCTGGCTGATGTAAATTGGAATTTTGTTCCAAAGCATGGGGAGTCTCTGTGACAGGAATCTATCCCTCCAGCATGTTCTATTAATTGTTGGGGTGAGGTTTAGCTCACTAGAGCGCGTGGCTCGCAGTGACTTAGATTTCTTTAGGTGGAGCATGTCCATCAATTCTGAGTTGGACATGGCTTTGTAAGTCAGGCAGAGATCACCTCTGAGTAAGCGATATGTCACTGAGTACAGCCGGGGGGTTTTCAGTCGGGCTGCAAAAGACATATGTTTGAGGCCAGTAATCTTCTTGGTGAGGTACTTTTGTGGTCTTTCCAGCTGTTGGAAGTGTCTTGTGAGATACATCCCAAATGGGGCATTGTACTCTATGATGGGTCTAATGAGTGACGAGTAGAGGGGCACTATATCCTCTTTATTTCTAGATGCAAACTCTTTAGTAATTAGATGGGCCACTTAGAAGGATTTCCTAACTACTTTGGCAATATGATTGTCAAAGGAGAGATTACTATCTACTTATGTCCCTAGATAGTATTAAGGGGGCTGCCACCTATGTGGTAATTCGTGGGTGTTTTGTTTTTCCCAAGTGAGATGACTATGCATTTTGTAGCATTTAGCTTGAGGCCATGACTTTAACACCAGGTATCCGTCTCGGTAAGGCCCTTTTGGAGGATGTCCGTGTCAGCCGGAGAGTCAATTATGGCTTCCAGTTTGCAGTCATTGGCGAACTTGATTAGCCATAGTCCTCCTGTGTTTGTCTGTACTTCTGTGAAGTATATGCCGAACAGTAGGGGCCCAAGGACTGAGCCTTGCGGGACACCACTTGTGACTGGTTTAGAATTGGACCTGGAGCCTGCTATTCTTACCGTGGGAGTTCTGTCTGTAAGCCAGTTGGCAACCCATCTCATGATGTAGGGGTTTATGTTCAGGCTGGTGAGTTTTTCTGTAATACCTGAGTGAGAAATGGTGTCAAAAGCCTTGGTGATTTCAAGGTAGGCTGCATGAACCACCTTTCCCTTGTCTATGGCCTTGGTGACTGTCTCAAAGAAGTCAACCAGGTTTCGTAGGCATGATCTGCCCTTAACAAAGCCGAACTGGGTCAGGTCAAGTGTTTGTAGGTTCCCAATGTCTTTGTTAATGACTCCCATGATGATGCACTCCATAGCCTTGCAGACCAGGCTAGTCAGGCTTATCGGGCGATAGCTACCAGGGTCAGTTGTGGCCCCTCCTTTGTGGAGAGGAATAACTGTTGCTGTGCACCATTCTATGGGCACATAGCCCGTGGAGAGGCTGAGGTTGAACAGTGTGTTTAGGTGGGGGGTTAGTTCATTCTGTAGTTCGTGCAAGACACAGCCTGGGACACCATCTGTTCCCATTGATGCTGTGTTTTTGGCTTTTGAAAGGGCTGTTTTCACCTGTGCGTCTGTGATTTTTGGAACACTACACTTTTCCGGTATTGTTGTGGGCCCTTTTGGAGGTGTGAGGGGGGTGAAGTTTGCACTGAATCTGTCTGCCAGGATGTTGGCAATATCAGTAGGTTCAGTATATTTTGTGCTATTTTGCACTAGTTCAGTGCATATCTGCGAGTTGCCACTTAGATTCTTAACATAGCTAAAGAAGGCTCTGTGGTTATCTTTTGAATCCTTGGCTATTTTTCTTTCAAAGTTAGCCTTGGATTATTTCATGAGAGACCTTAGTTTCTTACTGATACTGATCAGGGATGTCTTTCCTTCTTGGGATTTGCTTTTTTTTCTGAACTAGTTTCCTCCTTCTATTGTATAGCCTGTTTATGGCAGGGGTCCACCAAACTGGTTTCCTTCTCTTAGAGGAGTGAGTCTTGGTTTTGCTAGGGATGGCATGATCCATGCATCCTTGTAAGTGCTCACAGAGTGCATTTGTAAAGGTTTCTGCATCTTGGGCAGCATTATCCTTTAGCGTGGGGGCTGTGAAACTTACCACCTCTGTCTTAAGTAAGGTGAAGTTTGCTTTAGAAAAGTTTTTTACTGTGGTTTCCTTAGTTGGAGGTGGTGGTGGGGCGTGGACATGGTCTGATCTAACCAGTGACTGGTTGACCTCCGGTGAGGAACACCTGTCGCCCATGTTGGTGATGACCATGTCCAATATGTTTTCACCTCTGGTAGGGGAGTTTACCAGCATTTGAATTTATGAATTCCAGGAAACGCTGGGCCTGGGAGTTTGTACTAGAGTAGTTTTCCAAATGAATGGTAGGGTAATTGAAATCGTCCAATATCAGGGTGTTTGGTAGGACCTTCATGTTTTCCAGTGTCTCCAGAAAGGTGGAGTTGTGGTCCTGGGTCATGAAGGGTGATCTGTAGCAGTAAAGACAATATGAAATCCTTCCTGTAAATTTATGCACTTCATCTCAGAAAAAAAAGCAAGCCATCATTTTTTGCATCCTTGTTTAATAATTTTTCAGTCTATATTTGCAGTCCATATAATGTCCATTTAACCTGTCCCTTACTCCCTGTTATAGTCACCGTTAATATAGAAACAACTACAAGACCAAAAATGGTCTTTTGTTTGCAATGTAATTTCCATGTCCATCCAAGGTTTAGCAGAGAACTACGACGTCCGTCATTCTCCTCACTGATCCATCTCCTATGTGCTTCTTCCTGACTCTTTCCCTTCCTTCTGTGCCTCCTTCATCTATCTCACTCTTTCTTGAAGCCTTTGCTGACTCTTGAATAATGGTAAGAAGCCTGCATCTTTCACCTTTAGCGTGTTTCCTTCTCACTTCTTCCAGATGATTCATTCTCTTTTGCTGAATGTTTTTGTTAGAGATCTGGCTCAGTTTTGCTGGTTTTCATAGACGGTCCTTCCCCTCATTTGGGGTTGAATATGTCCTGACATTACTTTGCATATAACTTCTCATTTGCACAGGTTAAAGCAGTCTCCATCATCCATCCCTTTCGCTTCATTCTGTTATAACGGGAATAAATACATCATTTTGTTCTCATGATGTATGATTAACTCGTGATCCATGGAGCCATTGCTTTAAGCTACTTTAAGCTTTTTGGTGCATTTCCATAGTTCCTGTAGTACCTTTCCTTTTGTTTCATATGACAGTGCACAATTAATGTCTGTGGAAGTCTTGGCTTCTCCTGCCCTGGTATCCCTGTGGTCCAGTGCGCTCTCTTAATTCGCAGTTCTGCTACAGCAATTATGTGTCCATTTTCCTAAGAGATCTTTCACACCTATGTCTTTCTGGCATGCCATTTACTTTTATTTATTTCTCCTAGACTGACATACTACTTATTTTTATTTTATTTTTTCTCCTGGATCTATCTTCTAGGTTGGCAGTCTTCACTTCAATATGTTTGAGTCTTGCTTCTGGCTTTTAACTCTTTGTTTTCAGCCAAACGTTCCAGAATGACAGACATATGTTCATTCTGGCCTTCTACAACCATATTCAACCTTTTTTCTTTATTTAAATTCTCCTTTAATGTATTCTTCATCCCCTTTAATTCTTGCCAGATGGTTTCTCTAATGTCATTTATTCCTCGGTTTCTTTCCTTACAACTCCATGTGTTTTGAGTTCTCATTTTATCATCTTCTTTTTTTTACCCTGTTTGCTGATTCAGACCCACTCCCAATCCCTATCAGACTTAGCTAGTTTCTTGGCACTTTAACACTTTTTTGACACTTATTTAAATGGATTAACTGCGGTGGTGGGGTTGCGGTAGTGTTGTCGCATCACAGTTAGACGTTGCCCGTTCGATTCTCAGAGCGTCTTCTGTGTGGCGACATGCATGAATAGGCGTTCCTTCGTTGAAGGTTGTGCATTAGGCCCGGCAAGCCAGTATGTAAAAATCTACTGCCAATCATTAGCGGCCCGGAGTTCCTAACCGGGAAAAGCCGAAAGACACAAACAAATATCAATGGAGCTTTGTGAACTCGCTGTTTACAGACACAACCTCATACCAGAAGTCCAAGTGGGGTAACTCCTTGTCCGATACATTACTCTAGTCCCTCTGGGAGTCTTGCTCCCTAATAATCCTATTATCATTATTATTTTTATATAATTTAACAAATGTAAAGCATTACCCAAATTGAAACTTGATTTTAGTTCCACTTGATCTACAAAGAGATGCATGACAACCACGGCTGAAGATTGACCTGTTTAATTACAGGAAATAAAATATGATAAGTGCTTTCACGATACAAAGATCGCTTCATCAAACAACAATTAATGCAATTAACCCTGCCTTTTCATGACATCATATTCTCCTTAACTCTTTCGTTTACAAAAACAAAATACAAAGGTTAAAACAGGTCTTCTTTCTAATATAAATAGCATCCTACACTGCAAAACATTGTAAAAATTCATTGTAAAAAAAAAAATAATAAATGCATACAAACACCTAGTAAAACTGCAAATAATAAAACATCAATGTGGAAGTGGCCAGACTTTCAGAGCCAGATTTAAAGAGACAATTTCATTCAAGCCCAAACACATATCCACTCGTAAATGTAGGATTCAGGCTTGTACTCTAACTCCTGTCTTATTCTTGAGGTCTCCACCCCTAATGTTGGTGTCTACAACTTCAAGAACTAAAAGTTTAAATTTCTGATGACTACCCTCTGCTTTTATATGATGGGCTAACACACTATCCTGCTTCTCATTCCTGTTGCCCCTTATATGTTCAAGTATACGACCCTTGAAGGAGTGAGTGGTCTTTCCTATATAAAAAGCATAGCATGTTGTACAATATGAGAGAGAAACTAAGTTCCTAGATGTACAATCAGTACAAAATGTGCACTCAATAGAGAATCCAAGTAAGGGATGAGAAAATGTCATGACAGACTGTATGTAAACACATGCATCATACCTCAAGCAGGGTTAAGTACCCTGACATTGGGATGCAAATCTAACACTAGTAACGTCATTCCTATAACACAACTCTCTCTTTAAGGAGAGGTTATTTCTAAATGAAAACTGTGGTGTCTGCACTATAACACCTCTCAGTTATTCAGATGCATTTAAGATCCCCCAATGTTTCTTAATAATACTGAAAAAAATATTTACATCACTGGAAAAAGTAAAGGGGACCCTCAACTTCTGCACAGATCGATGTCCTTATATCTCACTACTTAGCAATGACTGGGGGGAAATACACTCTACCTCTCCCATTTCTCTCCGGCAAAACATGAGCAATGCATGTCTCAATCTCCTTTTCTGTCTATCCTCTTCCTAAAAAATCAGATTTTAAACTTTGATTTTAGCTACACTTGAATTATTTCTTTTCTGTAGAAACTTGCAGAAACAGTCTAGTCTCAAGGGTATCCATATAATTTACCATTCATTGTAGATGTGATGATAGGAGGTACTGCCAGCCATGCCAGGAGGAGTAGGGCAGTGGATGTATAACTTATGCCAGCACAGCTAGCTGGAGTTTAATAAAGAATTATATGTCATTTGTATATCAAACCCGATTTGTACAGATGCTTGTGCTGAAACCATATTTGTGAGGTTTGCTTGTATTAAAATGTATCAACAGTGTGGCTTGCTGGAAGGAAAACAAATGTACATGTATTGTAACTGAATTCAATTTGTACATTGTAACAGCATATTTTGAGAGAGAGAAGAGGTTAATCTTGCCTGACTTTGGAAAAAAATATTCTTGAAATTCAATTACTTTATGGGTTAAGCTATACAGATGTTATCCAACAGTTTTGAAGAGATCCAGAGATGCAGTGTTTGTACTAGAGAATAGACTGTAGTTCCTGTAGGAAGAGTGGAATGGTTTTATGGTTTTTATGACTTCCAGCAGCTGTAATACATCTGATCAGTGCTCTATCTGTGTATATTGTAGCACAACCACATCTAGTTCCTAAGCACACTGGAGAATATTAGGGTCCAACCTAACACTCTCATACTGAGCAACTTCAACTATTCCTCCATTAACTCGGAAAACTACTCATGTACCAATACACATGCCCAATGTTTCCTGGAATTAATTAATTCCAATGCCCTGGACCAGCTCATTCTTTCCCCCACTAGAGGTAGCAAGATCCTTGACTTGGTCATTACTAACATGGGAGACTGTTGCTCTACACCAATAGTCAACTCTTACCTGGTTAGATCTGACCACAAACTAATCACCTCTGCCCTCCCCAACAAAGGTAACCACCATGAAAAACTTCTCCAAAGCTAACTTTGGGCTCCTAAAGACAGAGGTGGCTAACTTCACGGCACCCATACAAATGGAGATCAGTTGCATGACCGCCGAATCATACACCAATGCACTGTACGAACACGTACACAAATGCATGGATCTCACCATACCCAAGACATTCTCCTCCAAAAAAGGAAGCCAACCTGGTGTCCACCCTGCCATAAACAAACTCTACAACAGAAGGTGGAAACTGATGTGGAATAAGGTGAAGACCCAAGACTGGAAAAATTCCCTTATCAGCCTCAACAAAATGTTGAGATCCCTCGTCAAATCCTCTAAAGCTAGCTATGAAAACAGAATTGCAGAAGATAGTAAAGACAACCACAAGGCCTTCTATAGTTATGTAAAGAATTTCTACAGCAATACCCAGATTTGCTCTGAGCTACTGCACAATGGTAACTCCTATACCGAGCCAACAGATATTGCCAATGTACTGGCCGACAGATTCAATGCCAACGTTACCCCTCCCCCCCAGGGACCAGTCAGAATACCAGTAGATTGCCAGGCACTCAGTATTACTGTTGCATAGCTTAAAACAGCACTGTCCAAGGCCAAGATTACAGCTTCTATGGGACCTGACAATATCCCTGGCTGTGTTCTACATGAACTACAGAGTGAACTGGCACCTCACCTGTGTGCCCTGTTCAATCACAGCCTCACCTCAGGCTTTGTCCTTACTGAATGGCGCACTGCTACAGTCATCCCTCTCTACAAAGGAGGAGCAACTAAAGGCCCTGGGAACTATCGCCCCATTAGCCTAACAAGTCTGATATGCAAAGCTATGGAACGCATCATCATGGATCTAATAAACAAGGATATAGGGAATCTCCAAACTCTGAATCCCACACAGATTGGTTTTGTGAAGGGTAGATCATGCCTGCTCAACTTGGTCAACTTCTTTGAGTCAGTCACCAGAGCTGTGGATGAATGCAAGGTGGTTCATACAGCCTACCTTGATCTGGACAAGGCCTTTGATACCATTCCCCACTCAGGAATCATAGAAAAACTCACTAAGCTAGGCATCCAACCCTATATCACTAGGTGGGATGCAAAGTGGCTCACATGTAGAGCCCACAGTGTGAAAGTAGCTGACTCCAACTCAGACTGCCAACCACTCATGAGTGGAGTCCCACAGGATTCGGTCCTGGGTCCTCTTCTGTTTGGTATCTACTTCTCTGAAGTTCAGACCAACACAAAGAGACTCTGGCTGACAAAGTTCACAGACAATTGCAAGTTGGGAGCTATTATTAACTCTCCAAGTGATGTTGACATCCTACAGAAAGGCTTCACTGAGACCAACGACTGGTGTCAGAACCATGGCCTTAAGCTCAGTGCCAAAAAATGTCATCCCCTTTGGGAAAAACATGGTTCCCATGAATTACCACATTGATGGTAGTCCACTGAACACAGAAGGCATTATAAGAGATCTGGGAACACAGGTTGACAGCAACCTCTTTTGACCACCACATTGCCACTGTGGTCAGAAAGTCCTTCTATGTGGCACATCTCATTACTAAGGGTTTTGCATCCAGGAAGAAAGAGGTCATTGTCTCCCTCTACTCTTCCCTCATTAGGCCAATCATTGAGTACAATGCCCCATTTGGCATGTACCTCACTAAACACCTGCAACAACTGGAGAGGCAGCAAAAGTACCTCACAAAGAGGATCCTAGGCCTTAAACATTTCCTATACGGACAGACTAAAAAAACTCCAACTATTCTCTGTCTCATATTGCCTACTTAGAGGCAATCTCTGCTTGACTTACAAAGCCATGTCTGACCCAGCTCTGTTAGAAATGCTACATCTAAATAAATCCCAATCCCTCAGCACCACACACTCCAGAGACCTCAACCTCATTACCACAATCAACAGAATGTGCTGGAGGGACAGGTTCATAACCCAGAGACTGCTCATGCTATGGAATAGACTTCCTATACATGTCAAGCAGAGCACCTCACTGGCCCTCTTCAAGAGAAATTTTGATGAGTAGATGGGAAAAAGAAAATTCACCACAGGGATCACTCCAATGGCTTTACTCGACAGAGGCACTGGGAACTAAGGTCAGGTGGCATGATGCCAGGGTAATCCTATGGGCTAGACATGTAAAGGCTCCAGGGCCGTTAGCCTAGTACACAGCTATGAACCTATGAACATGGTACTAAACTCTGGTAGCTTCTAATGATGGAGGATAGTGCTGGAAACACAGTCAGATGACAAAATGTATGTGATGTCATTCTGTACAGAAATAATGTTTTAATATTTGAGGAGATTGAAATCTCAGAAGTATTCTGTATTCTGTCTTGGATCTGACAACAAGGACCACTCACCCATCTTGCCTTGCTGTAGTCAGTAAGTAATAACATTAGTTCTTTTAGTCAGTCAGGAATAGATAGTGAGACTAGCCACATACTGTTTTTTATAACTGTGTGAAACTTTCCATTAGTGTTATTTTTAATAGCCCATGTGGCTGAAACTCTGGTGTTTACTGTAAATAGATATTAAGTATTTTCATGTTCTGTTTTTATTTATTATTAAATATATTTAAACTTCTTATTATGGCTAGTCCTTTTAGAAAAACATTTAAGTTTTGAGAGTATTTGTATATATTTATTTGATGATAACTGTAGCCACTCATGAAAGCCTGTCTGTTTGGTCAGCATTACCATTTGAAATAATATTAATTTCACTCAGTATAATTGTATACCCTTTCTAGAGCTGCATAGTGACTGGTGTCAGTGAAACTACCTTATAGTCTGGGCAAAAACAGTAGAGCTGGTAATCTGTGCCAGCCTTTCCCATGTATGTGTGTGTGTCTGTGTGTGAAAATTAAATCCCAAGGAGTGTGCATGTCAGCTACTTGGGGCAGGAACATTAAACACTGATCTCACAGAGAGGGTGCTGGAGGACTTGGCTTGGGCACCCAGCTGAGGACCTAACCCTGCATCTGTGCCAGTGAGGAGTCTTAATGGGGACCGTGAGCAAGACAGATGGAGACACCCAGACTGGGGGCTGACTGTGTGCCCATTTTGCTCTTAAGAGAAATTCTGCTTGATGCAGAGAGGTCCTGCATCTGGAAATACTGAGTGTATCCATTTGTACTCCAAGTGAATGTCCCTTTCCACTGTCAGTGGTGAGGAGTCAGGCTCCTTAATTACTGGCCCAGAGCAAGGATGTCACAGTAGAAACCAACATTTCTAAAATTAATGCACTTATCATTGCAAGCATAACTCCAGAAGTTATGTCCATGAAAGATCAAATGTTCCTCAAATTGGGTATGTCTATTTATTTTTAATAAACTAAATATCCTGATATGAAACAATATAGGCATTGAAAAATGGGGAATAAAGTGTATCACTAATTTACATCGTGTATAGCCTTGGGAATTTAGTTGGTGAATCTGACAGGACCAAATACAGAATTCAGTTGTTTATCCAATGGGCTGTGGGAAGTATTAAACTTAAGATCTCTACAGCCTTGGCAACTTCTGGTACTTTCCATAGAATATCAAATGAATACAGTGGCATAGGAAAATAAGTTAAGGCATCAGGTATATGAAAGAAGAAAAGTAAAGAACCAATTTTAAAGGAACAATTATTAAAGGGGAATGAAATAAAAGATTTTCAGACAGGAAAAGGATACTTCCAGTTGATTGAAAGAAAAATTTAGACTATTTGTTGTTAATATTAGAATACAGATGACAAAATGGGTGAAGAAAGTGATACGCCAGAAATAGTAGATATAATCAGTTGAGGCCAGAAATGGAGGCATAACAAATTAAGATGGTAATTATTAGGAAATACAAAGTCCTTGTGGGAGTGAAAAAAGGGGAGAGGAGATGATAATAAAGACTTGGAATGATAGGTTACATTACCTACAAATGAAAGAATGGAAGATGATAACTCTGGCCCACAAGGCATGTCACCTAGTCCAGAAAAAAGTGCCCATGGGCCCCTGGAAATGGTTGTAGATGTAATTGGAAACTAGGGACATAGAAACATATATTCTCTGTGAGGTCCTAGGGCAGTTTAAACAAGATCTGTAGGAGCTAAAAAGGATCGACAGAGATTCAGAAAAATTAAACAAAGACATATTTCTACTGAACTCCAGTATAAATGGAAAAAACAGATGTGCAAATAATTTACATCTCCTGTTGATCTTAGTAGCAAAGAAGGCAATTATAAGACTTTGGAAGAAAAGAGAGGAATCTAAAATGAAATGAGGTGAAATTAGTGCTGAATGAAATTAGAATGATAATTAAAATGTAGGGGATGACACAAAGGCAAGGCCAGACAGAGATAAAAATGGAAGTTGTGAGAATAATAGCTGGGTGAACAGATGAGTCACTAAGCAGATAAGGCAACAAACAATCAGGGAGAGAGATAGGAGGTACTGTGGAAAGCAGCGAAGGTAGATGAAAGCTTGAGACAAAGAATAAGGATAAGAATGTTTACACACAAGAATAAGAATAGCTGTAAATAGTTGTTATAGTTAATGTTAAATGATTAATTGGTTGCATGCCTAACAAAGATAACGTGGAAGGAAAAAATGATGGTGTTACTAGTAATTGTTAATGGTGAAAAGTGTGAAATCAGAAATGTCAGGCGAGAGCAAATGGGTGAGAACTGTGAAATCAGAAATGTCAGGCAAGCAAATGGGTGAAAACTGTGAAATCAGAAATGCCAGGCAAGCAAATGGGTGAAAACTGTGAAATCAGAAATGCTAGGCAAGCAAATGGGTGAAAACTGTGAAATCAGAAATGCCAGGCAAGCAAATGGGTGAAAACTGTGAAATCAGAAATGTCAGGCAAGCAAATGGGTGAAAAGTGTGAAATCAGAAATGTCAGGCAAGCAAATGGGTGAAAACTGTGAAATCAGAAATGCCAGGCAAGCAAATGGGTAAAAACTGTGAAATCAGAAATGTCAGGCAAGCAAATGGGTGAGAACTGTGAAATCAGAAATGTCAGGCAAGCAAATGGGTGAAAACTGTGAAATCAGAAATGTCAGGCAAGCAAATGGGTAAAAACTGTGAAATCAGAAATGTCAGGCAAGCAAATGGGTAAAAACTGTGAAATCTGAAATGTCAGGCGAGCAAATGGGTGAAAACTGTGAAATCAGAAATGCCAGGCGAGCAAATGGGTGAGAACTGTGAAATCAGAAATGCCAGGCGAGCAAATGGGCGAGAACTGTGAAATCAGAAATGCCAGGCGAGCAAATGGGTGAAAACTGTGAAATCAGAAATGTCAGGCAAGCAAATGGGTGAAAACTGTGAAATCAGAAATGTCAGGCAAGCAAATGGATGAAAACTGTGAAATCAGAAATGCCAGGTGAGCAAATGGGTGAAAAGTGTGAAATCTGAAATGTCAGGCAAGCAAATGGGTGAAAACTGTGAAATCAGAAATGCCAGGCAAGCAAATGGGTAAAAACTGTGAAATCAGAAATGTCAGGCAAACAAATGGGTAAAAACTGTGAAATCTGAAATGTCAGGCAAGCAAATGGGTGAAAACTGTGAAATATGAA